>NW_004754911.1:483256-489750 GCF_000188695.1 Salpingoeca rosetta | reverse complement strand
TATGTGTGTGTGTTGTGCATGTGTGCGTGCGTGTGGGTGTCAGCGCATGCATGAGCTGTTCCTGTTGGTTTGGTGTGGACGTGTGTGTGGCGCAGTCCTCGGCATGTGGTCCCTGCCAGATCAAAGTTGGTCTGCCCTTCACCTCTTCTGCCTGTGCTCACCATGAAGTGTTTTTTGACTGGTTGTCACCTTGTTGTTGCTGCTGTTTTACAGCGCCACTGACACGCGCGTGGAGGAGGTTGATTTGAACATGCCTGACGCGTACATGGACGTGCAAGGTGTCAGCCGAAGCCACAACAGCACCGCACACAGCGCTGGAGCAAAGTCACCAGGTCAGCAATGCGAATGGTGCATGTGTGTGTTCGGTGTGTGTGTGTGTTCGGTGTGTGTGTGTGTGTGCGCGCGCGCTCTAATGATGATGCTTGTTTGCTTTGTTTGCTTTGCATGCTTTGCGTGCATTGCTCCTGTATGGCTAGCACTCTGCATCTCACATACGCCCGTCCACTTGTTCTCTTGTTTACTGCTGTTGTGGTTGAATGTCGGCTTTGGTCGCGCAGTGGAAACACGGGTAGACGACGATGAAGACGACGACAACGATGTTTAAACCCCACATATCTGTTTTGCAGACCCTGCACGCACGCCCACACCATGGTCAATAATTGTCCTGTCGTTCGCTCTCTCTCGCTCTCTCTCTGTGTGTCTTGCGCACACACGTATGCATCGTTTCTACACAGATGTCACTTGTGTGTTTCTGTGCGTTTCGAAACGACCTTCTCTCTTCTCCTTTCTCTCTTCTCTTCTCCCTTCTCTCTTCTTCTCTTTTTTTTTTCCTTCTTCCCCATCTCCGATTGACCCCCCTCCTGTTGCCTTCACTCACATCCATCTGAACACCCTCCTTCCGGGGTGTCTTTGACCCAGCGTCGTCTGCCTGCGTGTGCATTTATTTGAACTCTGTCGCCGTTCTTCCACTCGCGCTTCGTCCAAGCACATCAACGCACACCCTTCCCCCTTCTTTTCTTCTGATGCGTTGCGGTGGGAGGGTGGGGACGTTACACCCACCCCCCTTTTCTGTGTGGTAGTCTCTCTGTCTTGTGCACCACCAAGTGTGAAGTACACACATGCATGTGTAGTCCTGCCGTAGTCACGTGTTTTTTTTTTCCGTGTCCCCGTGTGGATTTTTGGGAGAGAAAAGACAACCATCACTGGTCATGAGCACCTCATCGTGATCTTGTCTGCCGGTCTTACTGTCCTGCTCTCGCTCTTTCCTTGGTCATTCCGTCACCAGTAGTTGCTTCCTACCTCATTGTCGCTTGCATGCAGGCACCTCCCTTCTGTGTATTCCTTGCCTTTGCGTTGCCCCCGCCCCTCCTTCCATATTGCCAGTTATTACGTCACGTGCCATGGTGGTGCACTCAAGCTTATTGCCCTTTTTCTTCTTTCTTTCTTGCCTGCCTGATGTCTTTGACACACCCACATGCACGCCCACTCACATCATCTCTGCGCTTTCTTGTGTTGCTGCTTCACCCATATAATTGCTTGCGGGTATGCCTTGTTTGTTGATTGTTTTGTTTGTACTGTGATTGGTGTGCGTGTGGATGCAACATGGCATCAGCCACACCAGCCATATCAAGTAATGAACGAACAGCCAGCCACGCCGCACAACACACACGCGCACACACATACAATCACAAGCAGCACGCCAACTCTGTCGTCAACAACATCAACAACAGCCGCAACTGTAACAACACGGATGCACACACAAACTCTCACAAGAGCACGCAAACAAACGTGCACATAAACACGTACACACACGCACCCACCATACCACAGAACTCACTCACACACACCTACACACGCAAACACACGGCGGCACCCATCTTAGAAGTTGATTGCCTTGCCGCAGTACGCAGCCAGGGCAGCCTCCCTGAAGGCCTCCGTCTCGGTTGGGTGGGCGTGGCACACGCGTGCAACGTCCTCGCACGACGCGCCATACTCCATGGCAAGCGCAGCCTCGTTGATCATCTCGCCCGCGCTGGAGTTGACCATGAAGCAGCCCAGCATGCGGTCTGTCTTCTTGTCGCCGAGCACCTTGATGAGCCCGTCGGTGTCCTCGTTGCACTTGGCGCGCGAGTTGGCAGACATGGGGAAGGTGCCAACCGTGTACTCAATGCCCTCCTCCTTGAGCTGCTCCTCCGTCTTGCCAACCCACGCAACCTCGGGGTGGGTGTAGATGACAGATGGCACGCAGTTGTAGTCAATGTGCGGGTGGCCGCCCATCATGCCCTCCACAGCGATGATGCCCTCGTCCTCAGCCTGACGCGAGAGAGAGAGAGAGAGAGAGAGAGAGAGAGAGAGAATGTGTGTGTGTGTGTGTGTGTGTGTGTGTGTGTGTGTGTGTGTGTGTGTGTGAGTGTGTGTGGGTGAGTGTGAGTGTAGGTGCAACCGAGACGCGAGAAGCTCTCAAAGCAAGCCACGACTTTCATGCCCACGGACAATCCTTGCATGCAATCATACACGCACATCGCATACCTTGTGTGCAAGCATGGGGCCCTTGATGCAGTCGCCGATGGCGTACACGCTGCATAGAAAGACAACACGCAAATGCATCCGTGAGCACCGTGTCACCCAAACAAGGCAAAAACGGCAATGCCCAAACGACAACACGGCACGCGTGCAGGTGCAAACACGATCATCATCATCATCACCACCACCACCACCATCACCATCACCACCACCACCACCATCACCATCACTATCACCATCATCACCTCTCGATGTTTGTGCGGAAGTAGTCGTCGACCTCGATGCGGCCGCGGTCGTCCAGCTTGACGCCGACCTCATCAAGACCAAGGCCAGCAATGTTGGGGCGCCGCCCAACGCACACAAGAACCACGTCTGCACCACGCACAACAAGCGGCAGCACAGGGGAGAAATGGGCGCGCATGTGTACGTTTCAAGGAGGGGCAAACAAAGTGTGAGAAGTGCTGTGACGAGAAGGTCGCGAGCAAGAAACCTGGCGAGGGACTGTACACACGCAAACATAGACACATAGACACATAGACACATAGACACATAGACATGCACACACACACACACACACACACACACACACACACAAAGGGGCTGTGGACCTGCATCGATGGTGGAGGTCTTGCCCTTCTTGACGTCCTCAATAGCCACCTGGAGGGAGCCATCATCCTGCTTCTGCACACCCGTCACCTTGGTGTTGAGCTTGAAGTTGACGCCTTGCTTCTTCAGCACGCGCTGGAACTGCTTGGCAATGTCGAGGTCAATGCCAACGCCGCCAATGTTGCCCAGAAACTCAACAGCCGTCACCTTGGACCCAAGCCGGCTCCACACAGAACCCTGCACACATGTTGCAGAAGCACAGGTGCGCCCGTGTGTGTTGTGTGTTGTGTGTGGTGTGCGTTGTAAGTGTGAGTGAGTGCGTGTGCATGTGCATGCATTTATGACGCGTCGATGGAAAACGGCAACGCACGCCGAATGCTCGTGTGTTCACATGAGCAGCTGCAGGAGCATGTCGTGCGTGCACTCACCAGCTCAAGACCAATGACACCAGCGCCAATGACAACCATGCGCTCGGGCACCTCCTTCAGGGACAGGGCACCCGTGGACGACACAATCTGCTCGCGGCCCCGTGCATGCGTGTGCGTGCGCAACATTGATTCACAAGAACGTGAGACGAAGATGAGAAGGTGGTGGGCTGTGGGGAAGGGAGGTTACTCGTGTTGTGTTTAACTCCTGGAAGCCACCCAGTGGGAAACAGCAACGCAGACACACAGACACGCATGCACGCGCGCGCAGACACAGACACATACACACACATACACTCACACACACACACACACACACACAGAGGCACAGACACATACACACACACACTCACACCACACCTTCTCCTCGTCAATCTCGACGGAGCCACCGGGGAAGGGGGCAACCTCGGAACCGGCGGCAATCATGATGCGCTTGGCGTTCACCGTCTGCGTGCCACCCTCAATCAGGTCACACTCAACAGAGTTGGGGCCCGTGAGCTTACCATGGCCCTTGACGTAGTCCACACCTACGTGTGAGAGAGAGAGAGAGAAAAGGTGGGAAGGTAGTGATGGGCGTGAGTGGTGGTTTGCTTGTTGCTTCGCGTGGCTGTGGCCATTGCACGCATGCAAGCAGCTGCGCGCAAGCAAACAAAATAGACATGTACACACGAGCAGAGGAGAAACGTACACAACACGAACATGTACATGTGCACAGATACAAAGATGTATGCACACACACAACACACACAAATCAAGTACATACATAGAACATACAACACAGACACAGACACAGACACACACACACAGACGCACACACACCGTTCTTCTTGAAGAGGTACTCGATGCCGCCGGTGAGCTGCTCAACCGCCTTCTCCTTAGCACCCATCATGGTGTCAAGGTTGAGCTTGACATCGCTGACCTCCACACCACGGTTCTTCATGTCATGCAGGGCCTGGTGGTAGATGCGCGAGTTGTTCAGCAGCGACTTGGACGGGATGCAGCCCACGTTGAGGCACGTGCCGCCGAGCTTGCCGCGCTTCTCAATGCACACGGTCTACACATTCCCATGTGGTTATGAGTGCGTGAACAACGTAGTTGTTAGAAAAGCAGGCGGCAACAGCACGCACCAACACACACACACACACACACACACACACACAAAGCACAACACACACACACACACACACACACACACACACACAGACACAGACACACACACACACACCCCAACGCACCTTGAGACCGAGCTGGGCGGCCTTGATGGCACCAACGTAGCCACCGGGGCCACCGCCAATGACGGCAAGGTCATACTCCTGTGCACCGGAGGACATGAGCCGGCGCGCAGCAACAAGCGTAGCCGCGGGCGTGGCACGCACGGGCGCCGAAGCAACCGCTGTGCGCAGTGCAGTGAGCGAAGCCATGGTTCTTCTCCCCAGCCAGCTGCTTGTGCTGCTTGTGTTATCTTGTGTGTCTTGCTTGGCTTTCGCTGTGTTGCCTTCTCGCTGTTGAATGTGTGTCGCTTCTGCTCCCCGTTCTGTGCTGTTGCGGGAAGTTTGCGCGCTGCCACATTTTGTGTGGGAATTCCACCCTTCTTTGGTGCTAAAAATAAAGAAAAACTGCACAACAACAAGAGGTGAGGACGACGATGTTGGCTTGGCTGCAACTGTCTGGCTGTGTGTGATGGTGGCATTGACCTTTGCTTTGACCTTGAGCGTGACCTTGAGCGTGACCTTGGCGTTGGCGTTGGCTGCTCACCATTTCCTCCTCCTTCACGCCGTTGCTGACTGCACTGAGCTGCGTGCACTGACATCCCGTGCTTTGGTTTGTCGCTGCTTCGTTGACACAGAGCAACACAGAGCAACACAGAGCAACACACCACCACCAATCATGTCTTCAACGGAGAGGTTGCACCCGCTCCTGGAAGTGTTCACGGTGCGTGCAGTTTTTGTTGTGGCTGTGTGCCAGACAGAGTGGGCGAGGGGGTTGGAAGCTTGCGAAGCGTGCTTGCCAACAGTGTGAGTTGGGAAGGGGGAGGACAGCTTGCTCTGTCGGGTTGTACCCAGATCATTCACATTCACTGCGTGACTCGCTGAACACGTGCTAGGTTTGGGACGTGCCCACGTTCCATCTCGTGATTGAGGGCGTGTTGATCGCCTTGCTCGTCTACGTCTTCTCCCTCAAGCGCTATCGCCCCAAGCAGCGCAACGTCAAACTCACAAAGCAGGTGGGAAACTGTGTGTGTAAGTGGAGGCGGGGGGGGGGGAAGGTTTGTGTGTGTGTGTGTGTGTGTGTGTGTGTGTGTGTGTGTGTGCGTGCGCGTGTGTGTGCTTTTGTGTGCGAGCGTGTGCGTGTGCTTGTGAGCACGTGCTTGCAGTGCGCAAGCTTGCAGCAGTGGGCTCGTGTGTCGCTCATCATCATCACTGTGGTTCGGTTGTGTGGACAGGAGGAGGAAGAGTTGCTGCGGGAATGGAAGCCAGAGCCGCTTGTGGAGCCAGTCAAGGAGCATCTCCCCGATGAGGGCCCTGTCGTCGAAGGGTGAGCTGCAGTGTGTTTGTGTGTGTGTGTGTGTGTGTGTGTGTGTGTATGTGTGTGTGTGTGTGCGTGCGCGCTTGGGTGCGAATGTTGTCCACGCTGGTGTCAGCAGGTCGATGTACGCGAGTAACATACGCCTTGGTGGCCTGCTCAATGCACCTGCAGCGTGGCTGGCGTGACCTTGACCATCGGAGGCGAAGAGAAGATCAACATGGGCACCTACAACTTTCTGGGCCTCGTCGGTGACAAGCGTGCTGAGGTGCGTGCGTGCGTGCGTACATTTGTCTCTGCCCGTGTGCTGTGGCAATTGTGTACAACCCACCTGTACATGCCTATCGTGTCGTCACGTTGTGTCAAGAACACACTGCGGCTCCACTGCCTCCGTCTTCTCGTCCCCAGCTGCCAACT
>NW_004754911.1:479787-483156 GCF_000188695.1 Salpingoeca rosetta | reverse complement strand
CCTTGACGGCTGGCGGGTTGTATTGTAGTGATGACGGACGAAGATCACTGATTGTTAATGATCACCTGTTCTTCACCCCCTTTCTCTTTTCCACACACACACACACACACACACACACACACACACACACACACACACACACACACACACACACGCAGCGACGATGCTGCGTGCTTTCCGATCCAGAAGGGCCTGGAGGCGTCGCGCAGCAAAGTGGTGTTCTTCAAGCACAACGACATGAAGGATCTCAAGGCCAAGTTGGAGGAGCAGGCCGTCATTGACCGCAAGGTGATCAGGGCGTTGTTTGAGGGGGAGGGTCCTGTTGGCGGTGGGGCGAGTTCTGTGCTCTTGTGGCGCGCCCTTCCAGTTTCATCATGTGCTCGTGCCATCTTGCGCAGCTACATTCTGCTGAGCACCACCACCACCACCATGACCGCGTCTCACCACTACTACCACCATGATCGCCGCCGCCACCACCACCACCACCACCACCATTTGACGGCGTGTATGGACAGGACCGCAACAAGGCGATGGCGACGCGGCGGTTCATTGTTGTGGAGGGCATCTACGCCAACACGGGTCAGATCTGCCCACTCGACGAACTTGTGAGTTGCCTGCACCCACAATTGCTGCGCTGACGAAGCTGCCATGTAATACTCGTGAGCGAGTGAGTGGGTAGGTGGTTGGGGCGTTGGTTGAGGTGAGCACATACAGGCAAGCCTCTTCTGTTCCATCTGTTCCCAGTTCACCCGTGCTTGTTGAACTCACACGCACACACACGCACACACACACACCTGCGCACAATGCGCCTGTCTTGTGCACCGCAGGTGAAGCTCAAGTATCAGTACAAAGTGCGGCTTGTGGTTGAGGAGTCAATGTCCTTTGGTGTTCTCGGCGCCTCGGGCAAGGGCGTCACAGAACACTTCAACGTCAAGGTGCGCTCGCTTTTCTCGTCTGGGCTGTCCTTGTGTGTGTGGCATGTCTTGCTGGGGCGCGTGAGCTTGGTCTGCTTCTTTATGTTTACCTCAGCTTCATTGGTTGTTGTTGTTGTTGTTGTTGTTGTTGTTGTTGTTGTCGTCATCGTCGGCTGGTGTGCACGTCTGTGCTCCTCATTCTCCTCGTGCTTCATCTCACACCTGGCATCTCATTCACACACACACACACACACACACACACACACACACAAACACACACACACACACACACACACGCACACACACGCACACACGCACTCACACACTCACACACTCACATACACACACTTCATTACATTACATCACATCGCACCACATCCACCTGCTCTCCTCTCCTCCCCTCCTCCTCGGGGGCAGATGGAGGATGTTGACATGGTGTGCGTGTCGTTGGGCATGTCACTGGGCTCCATTGGGGGCTTCTGCTGCGGGCGCAGCTTTGTTGTCGACCACCAGCGCCTTTCGGGCCAGGGCTACTGCTTCTCCGCGTCGCTGCCACCGCTGCTTGCCAACGCCGCCATCTCAAACCTCAACGTGCTCGACTCGGGCGAGGGCAAGGACCTCCTCCGCTCCCTCCGCGCTAACATCGCGCATGTCCAGAAGCGTGTCCAACAGGTGGGTGCGAGGGGAGGAGAGGAACAGGCCGGGGATGGAGAGAGAGAGTGTGTGTGTGAGAGAGAGAGAGAGAGAGTGTGTGTGTGTGTGTGCGTGCTTGTCTTTGCGCGCGTGTTTGCGCGTGTGTTTGCGAAGGACTGCACGACAAACGCCAGCATCTCGTCTTTGCTGAATGTGGCGTCTGTGTTTTATCAACGCACAATACGCCTTTGTTTACACCTCATCTCACGCGGTGTACCGTCTTGCGCCCATTCGTCCGCCTCGTTTTCTCCTCCTTCCCCCTTCCCGCTACCCCCCTCCTCCTCTGTGTATGTGCGCTTTTGCAGATTGAAGAGTTTGAGTGGTCTGGGGCGCCAGGCTCTGCTGTTGTCCACGTGCACATTTCGCCCGCTGCTGCAAAGCGCAACAGCATTTCCACACACAACCAGGAGGACCACGTTCTTGAGGACATGTGCAACAAGGTAATGTGGCCCGCACTCGTGCTTTTGCTTTGTTTGTTGTTTGTTGTTTGTTGTTTTGTTTGTTGCTTTCAGTTGGCGAACTCGTTTGCTTGGTTTTATGTTGTGATCTGTGGGTGGACAATGCCTGTGGCTGTGCTGTTGCATGCACTCACATCACGCCGTGCGTATGTGCCGTGTTTCAACGGGCAATCAGGCTCTGGCAGAGGGCGTTGCGTTTGTTCGCGCAAACTACATTGTCACAGAGGAGAAGTTCCCGCGCCGCCCATCCATCCGCTTGGTGCGCTGCGACACACACACACACACATCACATCACATCACATCAGATCGCACGCCTTTGCTTGCTTGTGCCGTGCCATGTTTGTGCCGTGGGCTGGGGTCGTTGTGTTGTATGCAAGTCGTGTGGTGTGCTGTTGTGTGGCGCAGTGCACGCTTGCCTGCCCTGTCGCTGTCAAACACAGACAGACAGACAGACAGACAGACAGACACACACACACACACACACCTTTGCCTTCACGACATGCGTGTTTCTCATTCCACCATGTCGGGGTTGCCATGCTGCAGGCCGTGTCGGCGAAGCACACACAGGAGCACCTTGACCAGGCATTGGATGTGCTGGCACGCATTGCAAAGACAACGCTGTCTAACTGAGACGCACCGGCACAGCACACTTGGTTGTGTGCTCTGTTCACATGTCCCGAGTGTTTGTGGACGTTGTTGTCTGCGTGATGCCCTTATGCCACTGTTGTAGCTTCTTGTTTCACGTCGCTGTAACGCTTGCTGCTGCTGTTGCTCTAGGTATCGTGGGGGTTTGGTTGAGGAGGAAGGAGAGAACACATAAACTGTTGTGCACTTGACTACTTACTGTATTGTGATAAATGTATTTGAGTATGGGTCGAGTGAGAGGGAGAGGGAGGGGGAGGGGAGATGTAGTGGAGAACGAACGATAATTGTCGAAATGACAAAACGTAGACCAAGACGCGGTGAGCTACCTAGTTGTGGAAAACTGCAGAGCCATTATGAATGAATGGAGTGCATCAAGGGAAAGGGGAGGGGTCAAGACACCCTGAGGAGGGATAAACGAGGCTGAATACAAGCACAGCTGATGCATAGGATTTACACAAGAAGAAAGGAGGGATGGAACCAGCTGTGACACACACACAAGTACAAGTACAAGTACAAGCACAAGTACAAGTACAAGTACAAACACACATACACATACACACATACACATACACACACACACATACACACACACGTGCAGACACACACACACACACACACACACACACACACACACACACAGACACACACACACACACACA
>NW_004754911.1:476159-478981 GCF_000188695.1 Salpingoeca rosetta | reverse complement strand
CACACACACACACACACACACACACACACACACACACACACACACACACACACACACACACACACAAGCAAGCACACATGGGGTTCAGTGCTGCTGCTGGTGTGCGCGGCGCTTGCGGTCGAGGCGAGCAAAGAACGTGTCCAGGAGGGCGAAATAGGCCTGCTTATCAAACGTGCCGTTGAAGAAGTTGCACGAGAGGTTCACCTCAAGCAGGCACCGGCCCGCCTCCTTTGTCAGGGCAACATCCCACCCGCACAGCGGCACGCCAGGCAGCAGCGTCGCGTGCGCCGTCTCCACCAGATTGCGAATGGCAGCCATGTCCGGGATGCTGTTGCCAGTGAGCATGACGCCGTTGTCGGGGTGGCGGTCGTGTGTGGGCGCAGGCCGGTAGCGCAGCAGGCCATCGTGCACACCCAGCTGGTACCAGTGCGCATTTGTCGTGCCACGGCGCACATGTCCGCTCTCAACGTCTGTGTCAAACAGCACGCTAGAGTGGTCTGTGCTGGCGCCAGCGCGGCCGGCGCGGAACACGCAGCTCAGGCTCTGCACCTTCTCCTTCCGCGCGCTGGCATCGCCATCCATCTCGCCGTCAATCACGTCCAGGGCATTGGTGGAGGCGGTGATGACGCGGAGGGTGGACAGGGGCGCGCTGTCCGGCAGCCACTGCTGCAGCAGCGCCGAGTTGTGCAGTACTTCTTGGATTATCCACTTGCCGCCTAAAGAGGTAAGGGGGAAAGGGGTAAGGGGGGAAGGGGGGGGGTGAAGGCAGAAAGCAAGTGGGGGAAGGGGATGAGACGTTGCAAATGCGTGATACTTGCTGGCGCAAAGTTGCTATGGAGTACCATTACTTGGCAGATACGGACAGGCGCACAAAGACACAGACGCAGACACAGACGCAGACACAGACAGACAGACACACACACACAAACAAACAAAGTTTTCAGACAGATAGACATAGACAGACAGAGACACACACACACAAACAAACAAAGTACACACACACACACACACACACACACACAAACAAACAAAGTACACACACACACACACACAAACAAAGTACGCAAACAAAGTACGCACACCCACCCACACACACATAAACAAACAAAGTACGCAAACAAAGTACGCACACACAGGTTCTTCCTCTTTGCCTCACCGTGCAAGGCGTTTTTGAAAAAGTGGATGCCCATTCCACCCTCCTCGTTCCTGTCCTTGCAGACGATGCTGTCGACCTTCAGGAACGGCGACACGGGAATGTCCTTCTCCTCCGCAGCCACGAGGAACGACCACTTGTCTTCGAGGCGGTAGTCATCGCAGCCCGTGACCAGCGCGTGGTAGCTTGCCAGGCGGCAGTTGAGGCGCCAGTACGCAAACCACGGCTCGGGGGTGAGCAGCAGCTGGCGGTACGTGCGACACACGTCGGCGACGGACGCGCGCTTGCGGGTGATGACAACCGCATATGCACAGAACATGAGCGGCATGCCGAGGAAGAGGAACAGCGTGAACACAGCGCGGCTGCGGCACAGCCAGTCGAGAGGCACCCCTGTGCCCGGGAAGGCCACGTTGCGCAGGTTCTTGATCATGTCGTTCTGGAACGTGCCGCTGCGGTAATGGGGCTTGTCCCACAGGTAGAAGATGAGCGCAAGCGAATGCAAGTACACCTTGATTCGCAACCTCGCATCGCTGCTGCTGCTGCTGCTGCTGTTGTTGGTGTTGTTGTTGGTGTTGTTGTTGTTGTTGTCGTTGTTGTTGTTGTTGTTGGTGGTGGTGGAAATTGAGCCGTGGTCATCGTTGTTGAGCAGGAACGGGCAGTCGTCGTAGGATCCACCGCGAGCAAAGTACCAGAGCACACGCCAGTACAGCAGCGTGTCTGCCAGCGCCGCGCGCACAGGCTCGCTGCATCACGTGCGTGTGTCGACAGACAGAGGCGGTGAAATCGGCATCGTGAGGGTTGGGAAACTTGACGGCAAGTGGGCATGCCAAGTTGCACAGTGTTGCAGGGTTGCAGGGTTGCATTGTGGGTTGGTACACAGCTGCGCGCAAGTGCACACAGCCAGCCAAAAAGCCAGCCAGAGAGCGAGCGAGGCAGACAGGCGGGCAGCTACGCACAGACACAGGCATACATGCGCATCCCATCCATACCTGGCAATGGCGGCGAGGACAAGGGCGCTGATGGTGAGCGCGGTCATGGCGACGCCGATGGCCAGCGTGGCCATCAGCCAGCCGAGCGCGCGTCCAGCCCAGCGGAGGCCCTCTTCTCGACTCATCAGCTCTGTACAGTTTACACACCAGAGGAGAGGGAATAGTACAGGAGTGATGAGACATTCGCAGTGCTGGACGTCATGCTGTGTGTCCCTGTCTCTCCCACTGTCACTGTCACTGTCTCCCTCTTTCTCTTTCTCCATCTGTCTGCCTGTAACACCTACGTTCAGGGAAGAAAGGCAAGGTGAAGCTAGTTGCGTTTGCAGTGCCAAACGTTGCAGCATCCATGGGCACAGAAGATGCGTACACCACCTGCGCCGTTTGCCCAGAAGGAAGAACAAGACGTGTGTGTGTGCGTGCGTGCGTGCGTGAGAGGTGTGTGAGGGTCAAAGGTCAGACCGTAGAGCGCCAGCCAGCATCGCATGCAGCACAAGTGGAATGCAACAAAGCATGCCACACAGCAGCATGGGCATCAGATACGCAAACGCATCACAAACGAGTGTTGTGGAACAAACGAGCGCGCGTAGCATGAAACCGCACCGTTGCAGCCGCAACAGCGGTGGCATGACGAGAGAGCAACGCACCCGAGCTGTGCTGCACATCAACATCATCGTCGTGTG
>NW_004754911.1:468490-476059 GCF_000188695.1 Salpingoeca rosetta | reverse complement strand
TCATCCAGGCTGGCGAAAGCAGCAGCGCCGACGCTTCGCGCATGGAAGCCCTCTTTGGCATGCCTCCGGCAACGTCAAGACCGTGCTTTACCACGCAAGGCGGAAAGAACAAGGACTGGAAGAAGCGCATGCGACGCCAGCAAGTAGCTCCACAGCACCACAGCACCAGCGGGGGAAGAAGGCAGGTACGCCCAGGAGGCTTTTCCCTGAGGACGAGGAAGTCCTGAGGGAGCTCGTCTACGAGCACTGCACGATGACCGCAGACCAGCTTGCAGACCACATGAACCTTGAAAAGCTCCGCCGAATCATGATCAGCCTGGAGGAGCAGCTGCCCGCAGAGCAACGGTTGCGGGACGAGGAGAAGGTCTTCCTTGGGCCACTAGACCGTGACAAGTGCCTTGAGAACCCTGCGGTGAAGGAGGTGTATGACAAGACGCACATTGAAGGCACCCGCAGCGTGTATCGCGCGCTGAAGCGAAACATCTTCACCCTAAAGCGAGTGGTTCCAGCTCGAACGACAATGAACAGCGAGGCTAACAAGCAGAAGCGGCTGGCGTTTGCAAAGGAGCTGCACGACCTGCTCCTGGACGACAACGTGTACATCGTCTACATCGACGAGATGCCGTTTTACCTCGCGAGCGGCAGAAACTATGGATGGGCGCCGCGTGGTGATCGCGCCGTGCACGAGGTGCTGCCCATGAGTACCATGTCCTATCGCACACAAGTGGCTATGGCAGTCTCGCACATGCACGGGCTTCTTTACGGCAAGCTCTACCCACCAGAGATGCAAAACACCGGCGGAGATGGGCAGAAGAAGACCAAGAAGGCCCTCAAGGCCAGCTACACGCAGGACCACTTCAAAGACTTCCTCAACAACCTTCTCCACACCCTCTGGCACAAGCGCCAAAACCTTCAACTCAGTGGAACAAAAATCGTGTTTCTCATCGACAGCGCGCCCGAGCACGGAAAGCGAGCGACGGAGGCTGCCACGCAGATGCTGCAGGCCTGCGACAGCTTCCACCTATGGCATGAGTGGATTGCGACCGGTCGGTGCAGCATGACCGTCAAGTTTATTTCCCCCGTATCGCCCACGCTGAATTTGACTGAGTTCTACAACAGATCGTTGCGGCAGAGGGCGAATCACCTCCGCAAGACCCCAGACTTCATTGGCAAGCTGGAGTCCAAAGACATTCCGCGAGGGCAGGTGCAGAAGACGCGTGTGAAGGTGCTGTGCGACATCATCAAGCGGGCAATGGCTGATCTGCAGCGCACTGCTCTCAAGCGGGCAAGCGAGGCGAGAATGCTGGAGGAAGTTCTTCACGTCATTCAGCTCAACGGGTTTCTCGACAAGCACTGGCGACCAGTGCAGCTGAGAAACAACAAGGCTCATTCAACAGAGCTTGCCGACAGCATGGATGGTGATGGTGGTGATGATGATGATGGTGATGATGATGATGATGATAACGGGCACCCCACCGACGTTGATGTTGCTCAAGAGGATCACTCTGCCAATGACGACGACCAAGACGACGATGATGCCGATGATGAATGACACACACACACACACACACACACACACACACACACACACACACACACACACACACACACACACACAAACACACACGCACACGCACACGCGCGTTCACGAGTCACTGTGCGAGTTCCTTTCCCTGCGTTGTTCCCGACACCATGTTTGTGCTTACGTTCGCTTGCTGCCAAACGGCAACGGTTTTTGGATTTGTGGCGGGGAAAATATGGCGCGCTGGTTCTTGTTGTGGCAATGACGAAATCTTAAACTGAGTGGCACACCTCGACGCAATCAATGGTGGTTCTTGGTGCAACTGCACGGGGCGTTCTTATTGTTTGGCATCTCGTTGCTTCTCCAACACACAGGCCACGCTGCCGCTGTCTCTCGTGCTGCAACACCGCTCGCAAGTCCTTCGTGAGTGTTTTGTTGGAGGTTTTGCACGCACGTTGTGTGTGTGTGTTTGACGACACCTGACGCAAGTGTCAAATTTGACGTGTACACCTGTCAACTTTGACAGCTGCCACGTTTGTTCCTTTTTTTTTTTTATCCCCTGCTCTGCACACGTGCATGTGTGTTCAAGCGTGCGTGTGCCATTTCTTCCACTCTCAACAGCCAAGATGCGGGTATGCGCGCAGTGCAGTGGTGTGTTTGTGTCTTGTTTGTCGATGTGGTGATCTCCCTCTCCCTGTCTTCTCCCCTCCCCTATATCCCCTTCTCTCCTCTCCCTCTCCTCCTCCTCTCCCTCTCTCCTTCTCTCCTCCTCTCCTCCTCTCCTTCTCTCCTTCTCTCCTTCTCTCCTTCTCTCCTTCTCTCCTTCTCTCCTTCTCTCCTTCCCTCCTCCGCTAGTGCCCCTCTTACCAAAGCTGGTCTGTAAACAGTCTGACCATCTTCAAATGGCAAGGGGCAAACATCAACAGCCACATCCGGCTTTATGGTGGCTTCAGCTTTTCCATGGTCATCTATCATTTATTTGTGGCAACACCCCCATCCCTAATCTCTCAACCCCTGTTGTGTTTGATCCGATATCAACCCCTTTCGTTTCCTCTCACGTTTCTTTGTTGTTTCCTCAGCAGCTTTCTTAATGCGACAACGTCGCCATCCCCAACCTTTCTCCATCAATCGTGTCTCACACGCTGCCCACATCCACCCTTCTCAGCAGGCCACTCTTATCGCGGCCATGGACACTGTTGTTGCCGCCATGGACACTGTGATTTCCTCGTGAGAGACTCCTAGCAACCATGTCTTCCAAATCAACGACAATGGTACGTTGTTGAAGCCAGATCACACCAGACTTCATTTGCGTATCTGTGTTACTGTGTATGTCGTGTTGGTGTGATAAATGTCCCTCTCTTGCGGAAATCGCCCTCGCTCTCTCTCTCTCTCTGTCTCTCTCTTCCCCCCTCTACTACCAACTTTTCTTCCTCTCCCCTTCTCCCATATGTCTCCTCCCTCTCTATCCTTCTATCCTTCTCTCCTCTTTTCCCTCTCAAGAACAGTGCCTCTCTTACCAAAGCTGGTCTGTAAACAGTCTGACCATCTTCAAATGGCAAGGGGCAAACATCAATCCTTTTTGTTCGCATCCGGCTGTTTGGTGGCTTCGGCCCTCGGGTCTTTGGCCATTGAACTTCTTTTTTCATAAATGCGGCAACATTTTCTCTCCCAATCATCTTTTCTGACCTCTCTGAGTTGTTCTGCCTCTTTTTTATTCCTTCCTCCTTTTTCTCGTTCCTTTCTTCTCCTCGCAATTCTGTTACTGCTACTCACACGCTTCACCCGACACATGTTTGTTCACACCTTCAGGGCTGAGACTGGCACTTGCAGCAGTTCCTGCGGTCCTTGTTTTTGCTGTCACGCTCCCCTCGCTGGCACGAATGCATCATGGTTGACATTGTCATCGCGCGCATCGTGCCATGTTTCTCCTCTTGCTCTGCCAACCACATTTCCCCCCTTTGGATTAACCGGCTTTTCGTTGCATGCTTGTCATCGCGCGCATCGTGCCATGTTTCTCCTCTTGCTCTGCCAACCACATTTCCCCCTTTGGATTAACCGGCTTTTCGTTGCGTGCTTGTCATCGCGCGCATCGTGCCATGTTTCTCCTCTTGCTCTGCCAACCACATTTCCCCCTTTGGATTAACCGGCTTTTCGTTGCATGCTTGTCATCAGCGCTCAAACACAAGCCATCTCTTTCTCATGTAACCTTTTAAACCGTATTTCGAGCTCTTCGGCTCAGTTTGCAATCTTAACGATGTCTGTCGCCATCTTGTCTGACCATGCTTTGAAAGTGGTCATTTATTACAAGGCAACATAACATGTGTCAGCAGTGTTCCATATCGTCGCGATTGCACGCGTCAAAGCAAGCGTGTTTCAGTTACCTGACATGAATCAAGCAAACACACAGACACACACAAAGCAAAGGCTGTGCTATGGCGGCGGGCGCGGGTGTGGAGGAAGAATGGTCGTCGAAGAGGAAGAGGAAGAAGTTACCGACGACGACACAGGTGCGACCGTGGTCATCGACGCTGCGTGGGACGATGCCATCGACACGAGCGGCTGTGGCGACGGCCCGCTCCAGTGGGCATGGGTGGATGCCCCTACTGTCGATGCTGATGGCAAGGGCTGCGTGTTGCTTGACTCAGGCGGTCCAAGCGGTGCATGTACTGAAGTTGTCGTTACTGTGGTCGTTGTGGGTGCTGCTTCTGCCGCTGATGCGACCATCGCCGAGTGGGTTGCTGTGTGTTATTGCGTGGAGTTGGCAGCAGTGGAATGTCACCCGATGACGTGGTTGTGTCGTCCCTTGCAGCGTGGCTGCATCGCACCCCGCCGCTGTCGGTGTTGTCAATGCTGCTGCCACCACTGCTATCCTCGCCGTTTTGCAAGTTGCCGTGACCACAGCCGCCAGCACCCTCACGGCCAACAACAGATGCACCCTTCTGTTGTAGTAGTTGTTGTTGTCGTTGTTGTTGTTGTTGTTGTTGTTGTTGTTGTTGTTGTTGTTGTTGTTGTTGTTGTTGTTGTTGTTGTTGTTGTTGTTGTTGTTGTTGTTGTTGTGCTGCTTCGCTGGTTGCTACAGTGTCGCGTGTAAGCACGTTTGTGTTGCTTACAACATTGATAACAACGTCTGTTTCACACACGCGCGGGCCCTGCGTCGTATCAATCAAAGGCACATCCCTGCTGCTGTCACGCTCGTGTTGAGCGTGGTGCTGATGTTGCTGGTGCTGGTGCTGGTGCTGCTGATACTGCGGTTGGTTCGGCATGTGCGGTGGCGGTGGTGGTGGAGGTGGGTGGGGCGGCAGCACAGCACCACCACCCATTGATGCCGGCGTTGATTCGGACATCCTCGCTCGCTTCGTGGGCGGTCCCACCACGTTCACGGGCGTATCGCTGCCACTGCCACCATCCCTCCCTTCTGGAGCAGTGGGGGTGTCATCACCCGCCCGGCTCCCGTGCTTGCTCGTGCCTTTGTCCGCATCGTTTCGACTGGTGCTGCTGTTGTTGTCGTCGTGGCCGTTATCATGGTTGTTCGCAGTGGTGGAAGTGATAGTCAAAGTGGTAGGGGTAGGCGAAGCGTGGGACGCGGTGATCGCATTCCTACTTCTGCTGCTGCTGCTGTTGCTGTTGTTGCGTGTCGTAGCAGCAGCCATGCGGCCGCCATTGGCTGTAGTCAGAGACAGCGATGATGAGACGCAAGGCATTGTATGCGCCACAGCATGCGCGCTCACATGTTGTTGTCGTCGTCGTTGTTGTTGTTGCTGCTGGTGGTGGTGGTGGTGGGGCTGTTGGTGGGGTTGCGGTTGGTGGGGGTGCTGCTGCTGCTGTTGCTGCTGTTGCTGTTGCTGTTGCTGCTGTTGTTGTGGTGGCGGTGCTGCGTGTGCGTCCGATGGCCGCAGGAGATCGTCAACATCAAACGACGAGGACACCGATTCCGCTGCCGTGGACGCAATGACAAAGAGAGAAAGAGAAATGAGGTGAGGTACACACACGTGAGTGAGTGAGTGAGACAGTGAGTGAGTGAGACAGTGAGACAGTGAGTGAGTGAGACAGTGAGTGAGTGAGTGAGTGAGTGAGTGAGTGTGTGTGCACAAGTATCAGAGAGGTGGGGTTCCGTGTGTTTGGCTGACTCGGATGGGAATTGCAGTACGTTCATGTCACACAAGCATTGATGCATGCGCGGCACCATTCGAAACGAGTGGTGCCTGCGTCGTGTTGACGTACAAAAATTGCGCATTGCATCAGCAAGGGCGGCTGCTCCCCCATGTTTCAATTTCATGTATTCTGGGCAGCAGCACGCATATGAGGTGGGCATTTGCAATTGACAAGCGTGAGCGCAAAACAAATCAACCTGCACATGCACAGAGAGACGGAGATACAGAAAGAGACAGACAGAAAGACAGACAGACGGACGGACAGACACACACGGACACACACACACACACACACACACACAACACGACACACACACACACACACACACACACACACAACACACACACACACACACACACACACACACACACACACACACACAAACACACACACACATGCAACCCCCCTCCTCTTTCCTCGCTCCCCGGCCGCACCTGTCATGGCTTGCGTCGCGTCCTTGAGGGCGCCCTGGACGCGCGTGCGGAGCGTGCGAATCTGCCGGGTCCAGTACGTGCACTCGGCATCGGACATGAGGTGGTGCTCGTCGGGGAGGTCGCACGAGCGGTCCACGTCCGGGGTGACGTCTGCCACCACTTTACCGCGGTGGTCCGTGATGAACAGGTCGTTGCAGTAGGATGCAATGAGCCCTGCCTCTGCCCGCCCCTGGCTCGCACCGTCGCGCGCAGCATACAGCGCTACGGCCTGCCCGAAACGGTGCTGGGCCATTGCATTCAGCTGCAGAAGGGGGAGAGGAGAAGGATGGGCATGTGTGGGTGGGTTTGCGACGCATATGTATGTGAAGTGGGTGAAATCCATGCCTTTGCATCAATTGCGCACGCGCAGGCAGGCAGGCAGAGAGACACACGCATAAGCGCATACACACGCAGACACACACAGACAACATAAAGACGCACAGACACACACAGACACACACACACACACTCACACAGACAAACATAAAGACGCACAGACACACATAAAGACACACAGTCATACACATTATACGCACGTGCTTCTCGATGGCCTGTGTGCAACAGGAGACACCCTTATCCTTTGAGGCGAGCGGTGGATAGAAGAACGTTGGCGTGGACGTGGTGAGGCTCTGGCCGCACGCACACGTGCGTTTCGCCATCTTCACCCACGCGTGGCACTTGGGGCACGACTGCAGCAGGGCCGAAGTGGGGCGAGGGGGTGGTAGCAAGGATCATCGATGCGTGAGTAACGTGTCACACGTGTGTGTGTGTGTGTGTGTGTGAAGCGGGTGGGTCATGCTGTGAACCCAACACAACAGGACAATGACAAAGACACAGTCAGACACACACAGACAGATACACACACACACACACAGACAGACACACACACACACACAGACAGACAGACAGACAGACACGCACACACAACACAGACACACAGACAGACACGCACACACAACACAGACACACAGACACACACAGACAGACAGACAGACACACACACAACACAGACACACACAGACAGACAGACAGACAGACACGCACACACAACACAGACACACAGACAGACACGCACACACACACACAGGGCAGTAAGGGACCTTCTTCTGGTTAAATCGCGAGCAGTAACCGCAGTGGGGGCGTCCGCACGGCGGGCCCGTGCTCGACAGATCCTGGCGGCACTGGGGCGTTTTCTTCATGCCTGCATTGGGATGGGGCACCGACGATCGTGATCGTCATCGTGATTGTGGTGGTTGTGAGGGCTGCAGCAGGGGAAGGGAGAGCAGTGTGGGCACGAAAAGCAAACATGCAAGGCAATCATGCAAGGCAGTCACGAACACAGACACACACAGACACACACAGACACACACAGACACACACAGACACACACACACACACACTCATACCATTTGACTTTGTCTT
>NW_004754911.1:449814-463194 GCF_000188695.1 Salpingoeca rosetta | reverse complement strand
TACGTGTTGCACATGTGTGCGCATATGTGTGTGCGCGCGCGTCTATCTCCGTGCTTGTGTTGTGCTTTGTGCGCATTCTTTCCTGAACGCGTGTTTATTGTTTTTATGTTCTCATAGCGGTTGTTTCTTCTCTGCTGCTCCGCTGTTACATTGCCCGCAACCACAGGCCTTCTTCGTGACACTCGATGACAGCTCGCCCAGCATGCCGAGCGACCAGATTACGGAGGCAAACGAGATTGCGCTCGCCCTCATCCACGGCAACGGCCACAGCATCTGGTTTGACAAGTCCATGACCTTGATTGTCTTCAAGAACGGCCGCTGCGGTGTCAACTGCGAACACACGTGGTGAGACACTTGGTTGCGCTTGGGTTTGGTTGGTTGTGTGTCATTGGTTGGTTGCTGTTTGGATTGTGTCGGCGGGTTGATTGCGTGGAACTGACGTGAGCATCCTGCACCTCTCTGTCTGTCTCTCTCTATCTCGCTCTTTAAAGCCACCACACCCCAACTAACGCCTTTGTTCCCTTTCTGCACGTCTGTATGTGCGTGCGTGTGCATGTGTGTGTTGTGTTTGGTGCACCAGGGGCGATGCGCCTGTCGCTGCGCACGCGTTTGAGTCTGCACTCGCTCGCGAATTCAACGGCCCAGGGTATGATGCCATTCGACCTGCATGAGTGCTGTGGAGAGAAACATGTCATTTTGCACTCCCTCACTCACTCACTCACTCACACACTCACACACTCACTCACACACACACACTCACTCACTCACTCACTCACTCACTCACTCACTCACTCACTCACTCACTCCCTCACACTCGTACCATCACCGCCACCGCCACACCTGTGTCTCCGCGGCAGCTATGACCAGTCGACGGGCATGAACAAGGCTGTGCCGCAGCGCCGCGTGGATCTCCAGCCGCCGCTGCGTCTGCGGTTCGCGTTTGAGCCCGAGGCCGAGCCCATCCTGCGCCAGTGCGTCGAGAAAGTCGAGGGCGACATTGCCGGTCAGTTTTGCCGTGCGCGTGCGTGTGTGTGTGCAGTCTCTCTCTACCTCTCTCGACCTCTCTACCTTCCTCTCCCCCTCGTTCTCCTCGCTTTCTGTTGTGAAATGTCACCCCCAAGCACCAGCTCATGGCACTGTGCAACCATCTCACCCATCTTCATTCTACGGCCCCCCCCTTCTTCATGTGTGCAAACGCCAGACCTTGACCTGCGCGTGTTTGTGCACGACGCATACAGCAAAGGCTTTATGAAGAAGTGCAAGGTTTCCCCCGACGCCTGGCTGCAAATGGCCCTCCAGCTCGCATACTACCGCGTACGTCGTGCCGTCTGCTGCACTTGCAATTGCTGCTTGAAGTGCTTGTTCAAGGGTTTGCATGGTTCCCTGTGGTTTGCTCCCAATGGTTTGCCCCCTGTCTTCCTGCCAGGTTTGCCCCACACCCGCACCTTCCATGCCATACTCACGCCCATGTGCCTTGCTATCACACCATCCACCACCATCAACAGGATCAGGGAAGGTTTGCCCAGACATACGAAGCCTCCATGACGCGCTTGTTCCGGTGCGTAGCACACGTGCTGCTTGCTGTGCTTTCCTGTCCCCTTGGTCGTTGTCTCTAGCCGCTGTTCTCCCATATGTTTGTTTGTGTGTCATTTAATTGTTCTGGCCACTCGCTGATTCAATCACATTCCATCCTTGCTCACCTGTGCCACCTCCACTAACATAACCACCATCACCACCACCATCATCATAACCATCACCATCACCAGCGATGGCCGGACGGAGACGGTTCGCCCCGTGACGATGGAGAGCGTCGCCTTTGCCCGCGCAATGTGCGACAGCTCAACATCGAAGGAAGAGCGCATCGAACTCCTCCGAAAGTGAGCCACTCGGCCGGTTGAGTGTGTGCGTGCGTGTGTGTGTGTGTTTGTGTTTGTGTGCGTGCGTGCATGTGTGCATGTGTGTGTGTATTATGTGTGTCTGTGCGTGTTTGTGTTTGTTTACACCTGTAAGTCTGTGTGTCTGTGTCTGCCTTTGCGCAACACACGCCCTCCTGTCTCCCCATGTCCATCCCACTCATCCATCCTCACTTTCACTGTTGTCCCCACCCCCACCAGGGCCGCTTCCGTTCATGTGCAGCACTTCAAGGACGCAATGGCCGGCAAGGGGTGCGTGCGCGCGTGTTCGCGCCCTTCGTGTGTGTGTCTGTGTTTGTTTGTTTGTTTGTGTGTGTGTGTGTCTGTGTGTGTCTGTGTGTGAGTGTGTATCTGCCTCCACAACTTTCTTGGTTGTTTGCTTTCTTGTCCACTTGTTTTACATCTTATCTTACCCTCACGCCTCGTGTGTTGTCCTTCCCTAACCACCACCCAACCACCAGCATCGACCGCCACCTGTTTTGCCTGTATGTCGTGTCTGTCTGGCGCGGTACCAAGTCCCCGTTCCTTGAAGAGGTGCTGAGCGAGCCGTGGTACCTCTCCACCAGCCAGACTCCAGTCCAGCAGACGGCCCTCTTCGACCTCAAGAACAACCTCGACAAGGTGCTGTTGTGTTGTGTGTGTGTGTTTGTGTGTGTTTGTGTGTGTTTGTGTGTGTTTGTGTGTGTTTGTGTGTGTTTGTGTGTGTGTGTGTTTGTGTGTGTGTGTGTGTGTGTGTGTATGTGTGTGTGTGTGTGTGTGTGGTTTGGTGGTTACGTGTGTTTGTGCTGTTATTGTGGGCGTTTTGGTGTACGTTACCGTCGTTGCACCTGATGCCTTCCTCGACCCTTCTCTGCACTTCTCCCAAATCTCCCTCTTCTCCCGCACATTGCCAACACCACTGCCCCTCCTCCCCCCGGTCGTAACAGATCAGCGCCGGTGGTGGGTTTGGTCCCGTGACGGACGACGGCTATGGTGTCAGCTACATTGTCTCCAGTGACGGGGTTGTCGGCTTCCACGTTGCCAGCAAGAAGTCCAGCGACAAGACGGTACCGTGGCCGACCATGTGTGTGTGTGTGTATGTGTGTGTGTGTGTGTGTGTTATGTTGTGTTGTGTATCTGTGCGTGTCTATATCTGTCTGTGTGCATCTGTGTACATGTGTTTGAGTTTGTGTGTGTGTGTGTGAGCTTGTGAATCCATCTGTGCACCTATCCATCTCTGTCCGTGTTTCTCTCCGTCTGTGTCTCTCTGCCTTGGTCCTGCATTCATTCACTCTGACACCCCCTGCTCATCGTTCCATAACACTTCCCCCCTCCCTCTCCAATCGCAACCTCTTCCTTGTACCACCAGGACTCGTCACGCTTTGTGAAGAACATTGTTGATGCAATGGCCGACATTCGCCAACTGTTCCTCTAGGCGCTCTCAACTGTCCCCACCCCTCGTGTGTCTCCGTGTGCAAGTGCTGTGCTTTTTGTGTGCGTACGAGCGCTGTGGCACAGTGGGCGTGTTTGAATGGGCTGCTGCGATCACAGGCGTTCCTGTTCACGCGCACTTGTGTGGGTGCTTGCCTTGCGCTACTGTGAGCAGTAGTGCCTGGTCGCGTACGTGACTGAACACTCAGTGTTTGCTTCACACCACACGAACCCGTTCCTTGATCTCTTTGTTTCTTTGCGTTGCGTTGCGTTGTTGCTGTTACACCCTACCATCCAGCTTCCCATATGTGTGTTTTCCTTCTCTCTGTTCGTCTCTCACCGACCGCCAGCCTTGCTTTCTGGCCTTGTGTGTTTCATCCTACTCTTGTGCGTGCCAAGCCCCAATGACACAACCTCCTGAAATCCCACACGAGCGTCCTTGTGTCGTGTCACAACGCATGAGCAGTCACATCATGTCACATCACAGTCACAACACACTTTGGTCGCAGCACACGTGCATCCAAAAAGCCCACAACAAGCCCGTTACATACACTGAATTCAGTTGCATTGACTTGTGGTGAAAGATGTGGTCAAGCGTTCTCCCGCCATTTTTTTGAATTCACGCGACGAGCACAACACGCGAGATGGCAGGCTTCTTCCGTGTCAGCGACAAGCCCGACTGGATGCCAAGCTCCACACTCGCATACAGTGCGGATGGGTCCCACGCTTCAGTGAGTTGCTGGAACCGTTTGCACCCTCCCGTATTACGTGGCTGTAACGAGACAACCTCTCTGCTCATGGCTTAGGGGCTCATGTCAACCTTCCTTGTTCAATCACGCAGTCAAGCCCGGTCATACATCATCACACACAAACACACATACAAACGAACACATACACACACACACATACAAACACACATACGCACACACATACACATGCGCACACACACACACATACACATCCACACACACACACACACACACATACAAACACACGCACACATACAAACACACGCACACACACACACGCACACAAGCACACACACACACACACAAACCTACACACAAACCTACACACACACACACTCTCTCTCTCTTCAACCCACCTCACGCTGCCCCTGTCCTCTCGTCGCCCGCACGCATAACTAGTCACTGCAGCAAGACGAGAAAGAACAGCAGCAGGATGAGCCACGAAAGCTCAACCCAGCTGAGGTACATACGGTCTTAGCTGCAGATTTGTGTGTGCATCTGTATGCATGTACGTGCGTGTGTATGCGCATTTGCGCGTATACTCTTGTCAACACGAGCGATGCAACACAACCATATCTCAAGTCTCACACTTGCTTGTTCTTGTGCCGCCTCCACATAGACGGACGTCTTGCGGCGCTGCTTAGCCTTCTTGGGCTTCCGCCTCCTGATCATTGAGGCAACAAGGAACGCGTTGACCAGCGACGAGAGGAAAGCTTTGGCCAGCAAAGAGAGCGCTGTCTCGCTGGAAGATGTCATTCGCGATGCATCGGGTTGGTGCCTTGTGTCTTGTGCTTCCCTACATGTCATCGACAAGCACATCTTGCCGTGTGCACGTGTTGCCATGTCTTGTGCCGTGCTACATGTCAACGTATGGCAGGTGCGCAGTGTTCGTGCATTGTTGTGCACTGCTTGTCTATTCCAGCGCCCGCTCACGCTGTCCTGCACACGTACGCGCCACGAACCAGAATCGGACGAGGCCTTTGCTGCCCGCTACCCTGAGGGCGTCAATTTCAAGCGGGTGGACCTCCAGCAGCAGTTTAAGCGCATTCCGTATCGCGTACATAAGGTCATTGGTATGATCCCGGATGATCTGAAACGGAAGCTTGAGGCAGCCATCAGCAGCTTTGATGAAGCGACTGTTGAGGCCGCGTTGAGGAGGGTTGGTGCCATGTGTGCAGCCCCAACGATTGACAGCAACCTCAAGCAGCAGCGCGCAGGTATGATGGCCGCAGCAACACGACACACGCACATGCACATTCTTGAACAAGTTGGAACACAGACACGCGAGTGCTTGCTGACGTGTGTACCTGCATTGCACACACATTGGCACACATTTAATGGCCGCAGCAACACGACACACGCACATGCACATTCTTGAACAAGTTGGAACACAGACACGCGAGTGCTTGCTGACGTGTGTACCTGCGTTGCACACACATTGGCACACATTTAGACACACCCTTGACCTGACACACACACACACACCCTTACCTTGACATACATACACACACATACACACCCTTACCTTTATATACATACACCCTTACCCTTACATACATACACACACATACACACACCCTTACATACACATCCACGCACACGTGCAGACCTGTGGCGGCCGCTTCCGCCAAGCGTGGTGGGGAAGATTGCCAGAGACATGGCAGCGCCCCGCAGCCAGGCTTCAACCTCATCGTCCCGGTCTTCGAGCTGTAAGTTTGAAATCACGGATGAGGAGAGGACGATTGTCATGAACGACCGGATGTTTGGCGAAGTGGATGCACGCGTGTTCCGTGCCACGAAGCGGATCAAGGACGAGTTGACCGCCAGCATCGCCTCCTGCACCGAAAGTACGTTTGCTACTCTGTGCTTGTACTGCACCACACAAGGTGGTTGTGTTTGTGTTGGCTCACGTGCGTATGTGTAAATGTGCACTAGGAAGGTGTGTGTGTGTGGAGGGGAAGGGCTTTCATGTGCCACCTTCTTGAATTCCGAAGCTTATCGTGTTCTGCACTGTCATCTGATCAGCATGGCCCAGGCTGGATACGGACTACGAAAGCCTCTTCCTGACGGAATTCAGCCACTACCTGCAGCGCTACTGCGGTCAGCGCGAGTGGACACGCACTCTGCACTTCTTCACGCAGGCGCCATTCAAAGACAATCCAGCTTATGCCGTGGACCTGTGCGTGACCAATGGCAGCGGAGACCCTTATGTCTTCAATCTCATCTTCGAGGTAACAGCACTCTCGCACACCCACACACACGCACACCCACACACACGCACACACACACACACACACACACACACACACACACACACACACACACACACACACACACACACACACACACACACACACACACACACACACACACACATGCACACCCGCTGTCATTACACCCGCACACACTGCACAACGCACTCACACGACGTGTCATGCTTCCTTCCCATCACTCACATACATACTGTCACGATGCATGTTGTTCTCGATTCAGATCAAGAAATGTGGCCTCCCGCTTGACGAATTGGAGGCCATGACTCAGCTTGACGAGTGTGCAGCCCATGCAATGAAGGCGCTCCCACGCCGCGTTGTTGGGCTGCCCTTCCCCTTTGGCATCACCGTCACTGGCTACACCGTCAGTGTCTTCGCATATGTCTTGACCCACGACGACCAGGACCTGGAAAAGGTAACAGCGTTGTGTGCTGTGTTCCTTCATCGCATGTGCGTGTGTGTGTTTGTGTGCACGTGCGTGTGTGTGCACGTACTTACGTGTATCTCAGAGAGAGAGAGAGAGTGTGTGTGTGTGTGTGTCAATGCTTGATTTGAGTTTCATGTGTGTCAGCTTTCTTCACTTCTCACCCTGTTGTGCGCTGTTTGTGTACGACACACGATGTGCGCGCGTGTGTACGTGTGTGAATGCCTTCAGATTTATCGCATCCCGCTTCTCAAAGACGCGGAGGTGTGAACATATGCATGCGTTTGCGTTTGCTTGCGTATTTGCATGCGTGTTTGCATGACGTATTTTGGAGCAACCACATTGCTCTTTCATCCCCCGCTTGCCACATGCTCCTGCGTCTTGCCACATGCTCCTGCGTCTTGCTGCGTTCTCTGTCTGTCTGTCTCTCTCTCTGTCTCTCTCTCTGTCTCTCTGTCTCTGTCTCTGTCTCTGTCTCTCTCTCTCGCTCTCTCTCGCGCGCGCGTGTGGGTGTGTGCCTATGGCTTGGTCTTGCTGTTGATTGTGTCTCCCCTTGACTCATGCATGTGCGTGCCACATGCTGTTGCGCTGCCACGGGTTGCACTGCCAGATTGAGACCATGCCGGCCATCCTCGACGTCCTGCTGAGCAAGGAGCGCATCGCCTATTTCCAGGCCCTGTCCCGCCACATGGACGGCGAGAGCTCCGACAACGCCAGCGACGACGGCGACGCCACGCATCAGTTGGCACCGCTGCATCTGGACGATGGCGCGGACGCGTATGCGTGCCCACCGCTGTACGGCGTTGCGAAGAAGGACTGGCCGTGCGAGGATCGCGCTCTAGCCGAGCATCGTCTGTTCGTCACCGGATTCTACGCGCCGCTGCCCAACGTGCGCATCTTCAACAACCGCGTGCTGAAGGAGGTGCCAGAACGCGATGCAGACAACATCCTGAACGCCTGGAAGACTGCCCATCCAGGGTGCGATGTAGCGGGTACGGTGCGCGTGTCGCAGTCCGAGCATTATTACTTCTGTGACACGTCCCGACGGAAGCGCGTACTCGAGCTTCCATTCTTGGGCAGCATGTGGGTGGACCAGCGGCCAACGCGGATTGAGCAGATTGACGAGCCTGTGCAACAGCTGCTGCGCCTGCTGCGCGCCGGGCTGTGCCACACGGATGTCCGGTGTGAGAACCTGACGATTGGTCCGGATGGGCGCACCAGCATCATCGACTTTGACATGTGCCAGGAGCTGGGCACGGATCTGCCCTCCGGCCTCATCACGGAATACCTGGAGCGGCCAGCGCGCGTGTTTGACCGCATGCGCAGGCTCAAGCGAGAGGCAGGCGATGATTTCGAGTCCCTTATCCTCTCGTGGGCACGAGCACGCTCCACGGGCCCAAGCATGTTTAGTGGCCGAGAGTTTGCTCAGCAGGTTTTCTGTGCGCGGGAGCGTGTTGTTGGGCTGCTGACGAAGGAGCGGGGCCGGCTGTTGGCGGAGGGGGCCGACGACGCGATTGTGCAACGTGTCGACGCCGCCATTCACAGGTGCGAGAGGGCCACCCTGTTTGCCTGATGGTCGCACTGAACGGTGATGTTTGATGGTGATTGATGGCGGTAGTGGTGATGGTGGTGACTTATGATGTGATTTGTTGATGGTGGCGGTATTTGTTTGTGGTGAATGATGTGATTTATCGATGGTGGCTGCTGATGGTGGTTGTGAATGATGATGCTACTTCTTAATGAGGGTCTTACGCTGATTGCTATTCGTATTCAATGATGTTTATGTCTGAACGTGACTGACAATAAACGTCGACGAGCTGCTCGCACAATCACACACGCACACACACACACACACACATTCGCACACACACACACACACACACGCCAACATATGCTCATCACCACGGAGTCAAGTGTATTGTAAGTAAGGGCATTATTGCTGCACAGACAGTCAGATGGACACAGGCACACACACACACACACACTCACACACACACACACACACACACAACACAAGCACAACACAGCCCACAAAGGCACACCACATTCCTGTGCAAGCTTCTCGCACCTCGGCGAAGATACAGAGGCACAGAAGCACAGAGAGAACAAGGGAGACAAAGCCATGCAGCACGTGCGACTGTCGGAACGAAACACGAGCGAAACCAACTGCAGGAAGGGACAGTGATAGATTCGTAACGACAACAGCAGCATCTGTCGGTCACATCAGCGAGTTGGAAGAACGGCAACCAGCAACAGGTGTGTGTGTGTGTGTGTGTTTCCGAGAGGGATAGACAAATGGAGCATGGCTCCGTAACAGGGGAAAAGAAGGAGGGGAGGGAAGGGTATCAGTTATGAAACACAAAAACACACGCATACGCACACATGGACACACACACATATCCACAAACAGAGGAAAATGAGCCAGCTTAACGAGCGAGGCAACCGCAACCACAATGGTCGCACAGTCACAACATCCTCACACGGGACGGGGGAGAACAACAATCACGACAACTGCAGTTAGAGGAAGGCATCTGGGTTGCGGGTGATGGTGGATGAGTGCGACCGTCCCCTCTCTGTGGCATCATCGTGTCCACTGCGCACGGATCCACGCCGCGACTCATTCAAATCCTCCGTGCTTGCACTCCGCGCCGGTTGTCGCTGCTGGTGCTGGTGCTGGTGCTGGTCTTCGTCCTCGCCCTCCTGTTCCTCTGAGATGGCAGACACCGCGAGCTGGCCCATCGAGTTTGGCTTCCACCGCCCGCCGTTACCGCCACCGCCACCGCTGGCGATGCTGACAGCCCCGCTGCTGATGTTGCTGCCTGCGCTGTTGCCGCGCCCCGCGCTGCGCTCGCGCGACGTGCTGCGCTCGCTGCCAAACAGCGAATTCCACAGCCGCCGCAGGGTGCCCTGGCCGCCGCGGGAGGCGCGATCGCCCCGGTCCGACTGCGGGCTGCTGGACGGCGGGGAGACGTTGGAGGCGCGGCTGCGGGAGCGCGAGCGGATGAGCGGGGACGTGTGCCCAAAGGAGGACCGCCGACTGACGGCAATCATGTCCGGTGACACAAATCCGGCCTCTGTTGCGTAGCCGTCGTTGAGGTAAGTTGAGGTGGGGGGGGTTAAGATGGAGGTGAGTTGTGTGTGTGTGTGTGTGTGTGTGTGTGTGTGTGTGTGTGTGTGTGTGTGTGTGTGTGTGTGTGTGTGTGTGTGTGTGTGTGCGTGTGCGTGTGCGTGTGTGTGTGTGTGTGTGTGTGTGTGCCAGTACTGTTTCATGCCAGACGTGTGAGAAGTACACACATCGCATATCCCTAGCAAACAATCCTTCAGCAACATGTGGCTTGCAAGCACTGACCATCCACGTCGCCCTGGTCGCTGAGCGGCGTGTCCTCGTACATCGCCTCAAGATACGGGAACACCGTGGATGCTGGTCGCGCAAACATCATGGGGTGGGGGCGGGGGTTGTGCGTGGCGGTGTTTTGGTATGAGGGCGAAGAAGTACGAATTGCAACAAAACGGCAAGCATTGCACAAGTGCAACAAAGTATAATGAGGATAGCCACATGGAATTACGCGTTGCGACAACACAGGCAGCAGGTACGCGCACACACACACATGTGTGTGTGTGTGTGTGTGTGTGTGTGTGTGTGTGTGTGTGTGTGTGTGTGTGTGTGTGTGTGTGTGTGTGTGTGGGCACAGCACATCGTGTTGGTGCGAACTGACCCTTTGCGACGAGTTCGACGGGATCTGCATCGCGCTGGAGTTCACAGCGGCACCAGCTGGCGGTGGCGGCAATGGAGGAGAGAGGGACAGAGAGAGAGAGAGGGTGGGCTGGTGTTGGGGGATGGTGCATACTGCAACGACAATTGTATCCATCACGCAGATTTACATGATAACACACAGCCAAACAGACAGACACACAAGAACCACGACGTACGGGTGCTCTTGCAGGTCCCAGACGGTGGCGCGATGTTTCGGGTCGCGTGTGAGTGTTCGCGCGATGAAGTTGCGTAATGACGGCGGCAGGTGGTCCGGCATTGTGTACTCGCCTGTGAACACCAACATGGCAGTATGTGTGTGTGTGTGTGTGTGTGTGCGTGCGTGCGTTACGTGCGTGTGTGTGTGTGTGTGTGTGTGTGTGTGTGTGTGTGTGTGTGTGTGTGTGTGTGTGTGTGTGTGTGTGTGTGTGTGGCAATGAAGCAGCCATTCATTCGGCACAAACGCATGCGCACACCCAGGAGTAGGCGCAGGTGTGCGCGTACATTTTGCGATGGACGTGAACAGGTCAATGACGTTGTCGTCGAAGAACGGATATGACCCTGTCACCATGTTCCACAGCGTCACCCCAATTGCCCACACATCCACTTTCACGCCTACACACATGTAAATGCATCGGTGTGTTTGTGTGTGTAAGTGTATGTGTGTGTGTATGTGTGTGTGTGTATGTGTATGTGTGTGTGTGTGAAGGACACGTGGCAGTCAAAGGACAGAACCAATGCAGACGACGACCCTTTCCCGTATACGCTCAAACGTGCGCGCAATGCGGGTGCCTGCAAGCATGACATCGCCACGCATCGCACCATCGAATGTGGTTGCGCCGGCTGCCAATTCCGGCGACTGAAAGACGTGTGTGCCAGAGCTGCGCGTGCACTCATATCCATCCGTGAACCTGCCAGGAAACAGATTGCAGCATGTTGAAGATGATCCAATGTTGTGGTAGCAAGCAACGTCATGGTAACATGGTGATGAGGTCATGCACACAGCACCTGACTCACACATAAAACATGCACGCACATAAAACACACGTCCCAAACTCATGCATTGCCTGCACGCACATGTCAAGGAGATCAGCGACACCGAAATCGCTCAACTTCAAGCGATGCCCGCTTTTAACTGGACGCGACCAAGTGGTGATGGTCACAATGTATGTATTTGCGGTTGTATATGTGTGCGTGCATGCGTGTGTGCATGCGTGTGTTTGCGGTTGTATATGTGTGTGTATGTGTGATGATATGTAAGAGGTTGAGGTGGTATCAAGAAAAAGCACGTGCATAGCGAGAGGTGGGGCAACAGAACCAGAAATGCTGCGCAGCACAACAACGAGCACACAATGCGTGGACGCACTCAGAATGTTGCTTGGCTTGATGTCCCGGTGAATCACGCCCTGTGTATGAGCACATGTGTACACGCACACATGTTGGCAGATACAAATCAAGTGAGATGAGTCAAGAGCCAACACAGCGGCATCATCACATGAGCATGTCATCCGTGATGACACACACACACACACGCACACACACACACACACACACACACCTGTGAGTGGATGTAAGCTGTGGCGTCAAGTAATTGCACGAGGTAGTGCTGCGCCTGTGGCGGCAAGTAATTGGATGCACGCACAGGGTCGGGGTGAGCAGCGAGTAAAGCAGTGCGAGGAAAGAAACTCTTGAATTGACGGCACATGTGTCTTGATGACAAATTGATCAATCCGAACCCAACGCAACCGCGCATCACAACACTAATCATCATCATCATCATCATCATCATCGTCGTCGTCGTCGTCGTCATCATCATCAGAACTGACCTGCCAGAGCGGAAGGCGTTCCTGCGGCGCGGCCTTGAGCATATCCTGCAAATTGCTGTGACAATACTCCAGCACCTGTCAAAGGGGCGCGTGTGATGAGAGGGGGGGGGGAGGGATTGTGTGTGCGTGAGTGCAATGAAGGCGGGAGTGCAACAGTAAGCACCGAAGAGGCGGCAGAAAGGCCTGTGCATGAAAACCCAAGGGGCAGCCATTGCTGGTGTCGAAGCATACTGTCTGTTGACATACACATATGCGGCACGTGCGAGTGTGTGCGTACCATGTAGATCTTCTCCTTTGCGTGGTTGTACAGCACGTCGTGCAGGCGTGTCACGTTGGGATGGTTCAGCTTGCGCAGAATTTGAATTTCGCGGCGCACATTTTCCTGCCCGTACATGATCTTGCGAATGCGGCGGTTCTGTGTGCATGTGTGTGTGCGCATGTGTGTGTGTGTGTGTGTGTGTGTGAATGTGTGTGTTCAGCTGCACCCCCAATGTTATCCAATCCTCAACAGCAACACCGCCACACCTCTTCCCCCCCACACACACACATTTAGAACCTCCTCCTCCCAAGCCCCACCTTCATGATCTTGACGGCGTATCGTTGGAGGGTGATGATATCGAGCGCTTCCTTGACCTTCCCATATGCGCCGTCGCCAAGCCGGTCCCCAAACAGATACCGCCCAATCACTTTCACGCTCTGCACACCATGGTGGGGGTGGCGTGGGAGAGGAGGTGAGTTGGAGCAATGTGGGCTGTGAGGGACGTTTCTGACCAACGGAACAAACATTCGCACACACACACACAAACACACAGACACAGACACACAGACACACACACAGACACACAGACACACAGACACACAGACACACAGACACACACACACACACAGACACACAGACACACACACACACACACACACACACACACACACACACGGGGACCGGCTCCTGTGTGTAGACTATTTCCTCCTCGGGGACAAACAAGAGCAATCCGTCTTCGCTGATGACATCCCACAACGCTGCGCCATATCCGCTATCC
>NW_004754911.1:440770-449524 GCF_000188695.1 Salpingoeca rosetta | reverse complement strand
GCATACATAGCGGCTGATAGGCCCCGTCATTGTTTTTGTGTTTTCTGATCTGTGAAAAGAGTGGGCAAAGTAGCGCCACACAGAATGCAAACACCATGTGGGGACATGCGCGGGGTTTCCACACGCAAAACACACACACACACGCACACACACACACACACACACACACACACACACACACACACACACACACACACACACACACACACACACAGACGAACCTGGAACATGGTGGCGGTGGCGCTGGAAGAACACAACAGTCAAAGGAGCACAGAAGCAAAGAAAGAACGGCACACCTGCGGTTCGTTTGTTGCCTTCAAAAAACGGGGAAGTAGTTCGGAAAATTATACCAAAATATACTACAAATTTCAGCAAGATTGAGGCAAACGAGGAAGACGAAGCGTTTGAAGACAAACAAACAATCAGGCACACCACATGTGTGACTTCACATCACTTCACATCACACCTCACTTGGCGCAGCAAATCAAGGATGCTGGCCGGCCTTCCGCGCTTCTGTCTCGTTCCACAGTAGCCCATACAATGCACATATTTCTTCGTTCGTTGATTGGCACCTGATTTGAGCAGAGTGCGAAAGACAGCTTGCCCTCTGTGATCGCCACATCACGCACGAATGGAAGGATCGGTGATGAACCTAGTGATTGCTTGTGTTGTTCATTGTGTTGTGATTGATTGATGGCTTGATTGCTTGATCATCACGGCCTTTCTTCCGCCAGCATTGATGTGCCGTGGCATTGACCCTGTCTCTTGCTGCCTTTCTTTTTCCTTCGAAAGCCTCGCTTCTGTGCTCGGTTTGTTTGCGACCCAGCGCTTGAACTTGTGCTTTGCGTCGTGTTTCTTGTGGTGGGTGATGGCTGTCGATGTTCATTTTTTCTCTTCACGACAACAACGACGAAGACGACAAACAGAGCCAGCCGATCAGCAAGCGAACGAGAACAAGTACAAACAGATACAAGCCACCGAGCAACCAAGTCGGCAAACCAAGTACCAAGCAGACAGCAACCATGCCCAACCCAGGACGCACCACCACCCACCAGGAATCGCCAACGGTATGTGTCCGCGTGCGTGTGTGTGCGTGAGAGAGAGAGAGAGAGGTTGTGATGCATACGCGAATGTCATCGAGCCGTTGTTGATTGACGAGAGTGTGGGATGTTTCGCTGATTATGATGATGATGTTGATGATCGCTGATGGTGGTGCAGATGTGGGCATGTGTGTGATTACATTACTTCCCACCATCGACCCAACCTGCTACCACCTTCTAACTCGGACAAACGTTCCGTCATCTCCTCATATCTCACCCCTGCTCTTTATCCTACGTTCGCAGACGTTTCCTGCGTTCCAGAGCAAAGAAGTTGGATCGAACGCGTCGCTCGGGCGCAGCGACGACGACATCATCCGCGATGCGCCAAGTCACGAGTACCAGAAGGCCGTGGACGACATTCGGCAGCCGCGCCAGCCGAGCGCGCTTGACGATGCGAAGCAGGGCGCTCAGGGCAGACTGCATCGCATGAACCAGGCCATTGGCCTCGATCGCATCCCCGTCCTCAACGACCAGACCCTCCAGGTGTGGTTGTTGGCTGTGTGTGTGTGTGAGTTTGTTGGCTGTGCGTGCGTGCGTGTGTGTGCGTGGGTGCGTGCGTGCGTGTGTGTGTGTGTGTGTGTGTGTGTGTGTGTGTGTGTGTGTGTGTGTGTGTGTGTGTGTGTGTGTGTGTGTGTGTGTGTGTGTGTGTGTGTGTGTGTGTGTGTGTGTGTGTGTGTGTCGATAGCCACTTTCACCGCATTTGCTCTTTCCCTCATCGCTCACACACAACCGTCCGCTGCCATCTTTGCGGTTGAGCAGGAAGGCGAACAGAAGCGGCAGTTTTCGGAGGCGATGCAGTTTGACAACGACGAGCTGCAAGCAAAGGAGGACTTTCAAGATGTCCACGTGCGTATGTGTGTGTATGTGTGTATGTGTGTGAGTGAGTGAGTGTGTGTGTGTGTGTGTGTTGCAATACATTTGTTTGCGTGTGTACCATGTATGTTCTGTTCAGTCTTTCACACCCGCACGCGCGCGCGCATGTATGCATGTATGTTTGTTCTTGACTGCATCATCATCCACAGAAGCCCATGCGCGTGAAGACCAAGGAGGCCGTGGAGGCCGGCTATGGCAACCTCAAGGAAGGTGTCCAGACTGGTGCCCGCAAGCTGGCGCAGGCCACCGTTGGCCGCGATCACTTTGCCAAGAGCGAGGAGGCTCGGGTACGCTAGCTTCACCCTTCTCGTGTGTGCCTGTGTGTGTGTGTGTGTGTGTGTGCATGTGTGTGCATGTGTGTGTGTGTGTGCCTGTGTGCCTGTGTGTGTTGTCGTTGTTGTTGTTGTCTCTGTTTGAATCCTCCTCACGTCCCCTAACACCACCGCCCACCACCACCGCCCAACACCACCGCCCACCACGCGCCCGCCACCACGACTGACAGTTGAAGCAAGGGGATGTGCGAGACCGTGCGGAGGACATCCAACACCAGCAAACGGAACTGGAAGCAAAAGACCCGTCCTTCTAAACAAACAACCAAACACACAGTCACTCTCCCCTGCCTCCGCCTGCACGCTTCTTCCCTCTTCCGTGTCTTTGTGTGTGTGCGTGTGTGTCTCATAGCCACTGCTGTGCATTGACGTGTGCATGCGCATGTGCGTCTCTGTTGCATCTGGATGCTTACGCAAAACGAACAACACAAACAAACAAACACAAACAAACACAAACACTTTTTGCCGCACGAACGATGTTTGGTACATAACTTTGAATAAATTTCTACAATGACGCCATCGCCTGATGTGTCAGCTTTTCGCCACCTTTCGCTTTCTTGCTCGCACAAACACGCACAAGCGACAGTCAGCAAGCAAGAAGCAAGCAGGAGCAAAGCACAGAAAAGCGAAGAAGATTTGCAGCTGCCACATACGCACCAACACACACACACACACAAGACAGGAAGGCACGCTTGGAAGGTGCGCCTTGCTTGCTTGCTTGCTTTGCTTCGCTTGTTTTCTTGCGCATTTGGTTCTTGCGTTTGCTTCTCTCCTCCTCTCCTTCTCTCCTCTTTTCCATCCTCCACTCTCCAGCCAGCAAACACAAACACAAACACACAACCACAAACACAAACACGAAACAGGCAAACGCAGACAGGCCCTCCGATCACTCAAACGCACAAGTCTGTGCGCATCGCAGTACCACCAGCAGCAGGTTCGCACAACAAAGACTTGATCATCCTTGCCCTTGTTGCGAATGGACGAGTGTCACGAGCTGGTGGGCCTCTTTGCTGTGTGTTTGTTGTGTGTCTGTTGTGTGTCTGTTGTGTGTTGTCTGGTCTGCCTGCACGTTGTTGTTGTTTTGCCCCCCCCCCCCTTCTTCCCCGTGGCACCCTATCCTCGCTTGCTTGCTTCATTACCAACTCACTCTCGTGCTCCGTTCCTTCCTCCACCGCCTCATCTTCACCGTCTCTCGCCCACCCAACCTGTTCGCCAACACGCACCGATACGTCGCACTTCTGTGAACGTCTGCCGCAGAAAGGTGAGCAAGACTAAACGAATCCCCCTTTCGTCTTGACTCTGGCTTGGTGTTGGTGGGTTTTGTTGATCTCCTGGTTCGTCTTGCACCACTTCTTTGACACGCTGTTCTTGTTCTTTATTCCTCCTGTGTGCAACTGCATGCAAGCACCGCCCTGCCACGTGTGCATCCCTCCACCCGCCATCCCGTTGCTCACTTATTCCGCTCCTCGCACGCACACAAGTACACGCACACGGACTCACATCCTCCCCCCCCCCCACACGCACGCACACACACACACACACACACACACACACACACACACACACACACACACACACACACACACACACACACACACACACACACACACACACACACACACACACACACACACACACACACACACACACACACACGCAGACACACTCACACACACACACACACACACACACACACACACACACACACACAGCTTCATCAGCGTTGCACATGAGTCAGTACTGGTCATCGGTGCAGCATGCTTCACGCTCATCCTCCGTTTCGTCGATTGATAGCGACAGCGATAGCGTCGATTCCGATGACGATCCTCTGACCACAGCATCACCACACACGAACGGCGGCAATTCTGCTGATGCCGCCACAGAGCAGCATCAGGCTGGAAGCCACATCAAGAGCCAGGGCACGACCAAGTCCGCGCCCACAACCGTAACCGCCAAACTGGCCACGTCAGAACCATGCGAAGGCACACCCACCCCAAATAGCAGCAGTAACAGCATCAACAGCAGCACCAGCACATGCAGTCATGGCGACAGTGGCCACGGCAGCCTCGGCACGGCCTCTGCATATTCGTCGTCATCGACCTCCTATCCCATGTACTCCTCCGCGTCGTCGTCGTCGGGCTCCTCGTCGTCTGCGTCGCTGTACAGCCGCTTCACCCCGCTCTCCTCTCGCTCCGGCGCCCTCCACAGCCCGCCAGACATGCACGCGCACAGCACCGATGAGCACGACAATGGTGATGCAACAGGCAAGGGCAACAGTGTTGCGAGTGCTGATGACGCCATTTCGCGCATTGTCCATGCTGATGAGGAGTATGGTAGCGACGCAACAGTCGTTGCCGCACGTACAGACGTCTTTGATGATGATGATGACGACGACGACATTCATGATGATGATGATGATGATGATGATGATGATGATGATGATGATGATGATGATGATGATGATGATGATGATGATGATGATGATGATGATGATGATGATGATGATGATGATGATGATGATGGTGGTATCGACGACATTCATCATGATCATGATGATGATGTGGTGCGATCACCCTCACCCAGCCCAGCAGCACCAACATCTTCAAACCACCCTCCTTCCTCTTCCTCTTCCTCCTCTTCCTCCTCCTCCTCTTCTGCGTCGTCGACTACAACGACTGCGCGGCCCAAAGCGCAGCGAGGCGTGCCATCACCACCATCTTCAACCACGGCACAAGACGCCGCCGCCACAGCATCAGCATCAGCATCAGCATCAACAACTGCTCCCCAGTCCGCTCCCCAGTCCGCTCGCGTCACATTTGATGCCCCGCAAGACCGCGGTGACGAGGCAGCTGAACTCCTCCTCCACCACCACCACCAACACCACCAGCAGCACCAACACCACCAACAGCAGCACCAACAGCAGCAGCAAGAGCAACCCAATGACGTACAGCATGTGCCCTCTTCCTCCGCCACATTCACGCCTGTTGACTCTAGCCATCGCCAGCAGCAACGTGGTGTCTACGGTGCTTTGCCATCGAGATCAATCAACAGCACATACGCCACTGCCGGCACCAGCACAATCACCCACACAGATGACAGCCACAGCAGCCACAGCAACACCAATAGCTACAACAGCAGCGCTCGCGCGTACAGCCGCGCGTCGATGCGGAGCGGACCACATGTCCACCGCGCCCGGCAGTCGTGTCCACCCTCGTCCGTTGGCAGTGCACACATGCAGCCTCCACGTGCATCGCCCACACCGACAGGTAGAGCATCGAGAGGGACAGGATCCAGGGCAGCGTCGTCAGCGTCGTCGACATTTGGCCTGAGCTTTGGTGGCTCGCGACTCGGGGCACGGCGCAGCAACAGCACCGCCAACATCAGCAGCAGCGGTGGCCATGGCAGCACCATTGGCGGGCCCGGGCTACGGCCCGAGCAGAACACGGGCGCCCTGCTCGCCCTGTTTCTCCTGGAGAGGCTGTGCGTCCTCAACGAGTCTACGGCACACGCCCGCGCACACCACACGTACCGCGAGAGCATCCGCATGCTGCAGCGGCTGGGCATTCTCCCGGACAGCAGCGCCATCCCAAACCTGAGCGAGCGGTACCGGCGCCAGTTTGCCGCCATCTTCAGCGACGTGCAGGACCAGGTCGATCTCTGGGACGCCGCGTCTGCCGCCGAGGCCATGGGCAACCTTGGTGTTGGCGGTATTGCTGGTATTGGTGGTGTTGGTGGTGTTGGCGGCATTGGCGGGGTGATGCGTGGGCAGCGGCTGCGGGGAGCGATGCACGTTGGCCCGACATCGGTGTCGTCCCCAACATCACCCATTGTGTTCAACTGGCCAACGCCACCACATCCGGACAGCAGCGCCAACCCGAGCACGAGAACAGCAGCAGCAGCAGCCACGTCGGAGTCGCAGCGGGCGGCGTTCTTTGCTGGCGACGTGCAGGAGGACGCATTGGCACTGCCCTCACTCGTGCTCGCGCCCAACTACAATTATGGCGACAGTGACACCGCCACTGCCGTTGGTGGCGAGCTGGCGCACCGCATGAGCAGCAATCACGTGGCAGGCCCACACGCCACCGCATCAACAGCAGCTGCGGCAGCAGTGCTGGAGGAGGCCGAGGCTGAGATGCGCCAGCAGCTGCACCTCAAGTACAGCAAGCGCTTCAGCCAGGAGTTTACCGACCACGAGCTGCTGGGCAAGGGCGGGTTTGGCGCGGTGTACCGCGCACGTCACCGCATCGACCAGTGCCATTACGCAATCAAGGTCATGCCCTTGCCGCAGGAGAATGCGGAGCTCGTGACGCAAGAGGCAGCTATCCTCTCGCGCATCGAGCACGAAAACATTGTGTCATACAAGACAACGTGGGTGGAGACGGACGATGGCACATTCAACTTTGATGATGATGACAGCGACGAGTTTGATGACGACGATGAATATTACAGTGAAGATGAGGATGATGAGGATGTTGAGGATGTGGATGGCAATGGTAATGACAGTGATGATGAACAGACTGATGGCACCTTGGTCCAGGGTGGTGTGTCAACGGCAGCCTCCGGTGCCAGAGGCCTGCGCATCAAGAACAAGGGCAGCGCAAGCGATGCCGCGGGTACAACAGCACCAACCAAGTCCAAATCCAAGCCCAAAATGAAGCAATCGAGCAAGCACCAGCAGCGTGGGCGCGCGTATGAGTCTGATGGGTGGAGCACCGTGCTGGCAGAGGAGGACATTAGCGACGACGAGCTGGAGCGAGCGCTGTTTCCGGACGTGTTCGTGTCCACAGATGCCCGCGACGGCAGCACTGACACCGATGAGAGCGACGACGGGTGGCGCTCCAGCTTTACAGACGAGGATGACGATGATGATGATGATGATGATGATGATGATGATGATGATGATGATGATGATGATGATGATGATGATGATGCTGGTGGTGATGGCGATGGTGATGGCGATGGTGATGGTGATGGCGATGGTGATGGCGATGGTGATGGCGATGGTGATGGCGATGGTGAGGAGGGTGACAACAGAGACACCGAACCAGGCACTACCAACAGCCGTGATGGTGGCGGCGGTGGCGCTGGTGGAATGTCCCGGTTGTTCCGGCGTCCCGGTGACGAGAGCTCGAGCACGAGTGTGAGCGTGAGCGCTCACAACAGCGCAGCCGTCAGCGACAACGATGGCCCCAACGCTGACGATCTTGGCGGAGACGGTGGTGATGATGACGTTGTGATGGGTGCCAATGATGTGTTTGGAGACGATGATGATGACGACATTGTGTTTGGTCATGTTGGCGCTGACACCATGGGTGCACACACACACCACCATGGCGGCGATGGTAATGGTGACAACGATGACGATGATGCGCCCATCGAGCGGGAGCTTCGGGGAATAATGGCCCGCGCAACGGCAGCAGCCACCAGCAGCGCTGACACCACGCAGGGTCGCGGCAAGACGAAGCAGCTCAAGGCGCTGAGTGAATCATCTGCCGCAACGGCGACCCCAGATGACGCAGCAGCACAGCGTTCATCCGATGCGTCTGGTACGACATCGGGCAGCAGCAAACACACCCTAGGACACCACCGCCACAAGTCCTATGAACCGCCCCAGCACCAGCACCAGCATCACCAGCATCATCATCATCGGGACGACGTGCACACGCCGCCCGCACAGATTGTGGTGGACGTACACGCCACCTTGTATGACGGCCACGGAGGGTCGTTCCCGCTGCTCGACGGGGTGTGCCGCTGCAGCGTGCAGTCGCCGTCACGCCACGCCCACCCGCTGTACGCAATGCAGCCGTGGGGCGCACGTCACATGCTCAACTCCCCGTCACCGCGCATCACGGTGCTGTCGAGTGAAGACTCGCCAACCCCGGGCGTTGGCAAGCGCTCCCGCAACACGAGCATCGACTCGCTCAAGGCGTTTGACACGAGCAGGCCGCGCGCTGGGACGACGGCCGCGCCAGTGCTGCACCACGTGCGACCAGCACGCCCGTGCCCCACAGCGAGAGGCAGTGATGGTGGAATGGAGGGTGGTGACGTTGGTTGTGGTGACGCTGGCGGTGGTGACGATACCAGTGGAACGCGGACAGCGGGGAAGGTCAACCGCAAAACTGGCGATGCAGATGACTGTGTCGATACCAAACCAGACGCGCAACAGCAGCAGCAGCAGCAGCAGCAGCAGCAGCAGCAGCAGACGCCGCAGCGACAGCAGAGTTGTGGAGGCGGTGATGAAGTGAACCATGATGGTGCCGCTGGTGGTGGCAATGATGGCAGTTGTGATGAGAAAGATAAGACAGCGGACGAAGCGCGCTTCACAACACCGCCGCCGCCTGATTCACCACGCCCATCAGTGCCGCCAACACCGCCGCGCCAGACCAGCCGCTGTATCGTGTGCGGACTGCCACGTCTTCCGCCCCAGGCGTCACCGCCCAGCCAAGATGCGC
>NW_004754911.1:433765-438170 GCF_000188695.1 Salpingoeca rosetta | reverse complement strand
GTGTGCACGTGTGTGCACGTGTGTGCACGTGTGTATTCGTGTGTGCCAACTGATGCATGCTGTTTGCTCCACCGCCACCGCGTCGTTGTCGTGCAGGCCTGGGCACGGAGACGTATTCCTCACCGGAGCAGCTGGCGGGCGCGACGTACGACCACAAGGCGGACATGTATTCCATCGGCATCATCCTGCTGGAGCTCATGAACAACTTCAAGACGGAGATGGAGCGCGGGTACAAGATCCGCGACCTCAAGAACCTCGCCCCACCCATGGACTTTATGATGCAGCACAGCGTGCCGGTGGGTGGTTGTGGTGTGTGGTGTGGTGTGTTGTGTTGCGTGTGTGTGTTTGTTGTGTGGTGTTATGTTGTGTGTTGTGTGTGTGTGTGTTGTGTGGTGTTATGTAATGTTATGTTGCATTTGCTGTTTGCGCTTTGCTTGACTCTTCAATCATCTCCTGTTCCTCCCCCACCTCATCTGCCCCTCCCCTCCCCCCCCCCTTCTCCTCGAAACTCCAGTGCTCATGGGCCCTGAATCTCGTGTCCAAGGACCCGTCCCAGCGCCTCTCGGCGAATGCACTGCTGAGATTTGTCAGAGACTTTGATTACGACCTTGAGCTGCAGACAACGCCGCAGGTCTCTGCCAGTGCAAGCATGGCCAACCTCCAGGTCTGTTTCTGAGTTGTTTTGTGTGTGTGCATGTGTCTGTGTGTGTGTGTGTGTGCGTGCCTCTGTGTCTGTGTGTGTCTGTACCTCTCTGTATGTCTGTGCAGGCTTGTTGCTGGCGATGCTGGCGATGCTGACTTGCTTACTTCTATGCTGTGCTGTGTGTGGCTGCTTCACGCACAGGCTGGCGAGGAAGATGACGTGAGACACGCGCTGTGCAAGTCCACCGTCACCATCAACCATTATCGGACAAGACTAGAGGTGTGTGTGTGTGTGTGTTTGTGTGTGTGTGTGTGTGTGTGTGTGTGTTCACATGCTCGATGCTTCACATATCTTTCCTCTTCCCCCTCCTTCTGCCCTCGTGCTCACTTCCTCTCTCACGTCTCCACCCTCCCCCCCCCCCCCCACACACTGACTAACACGCATCCCGCCCCTTCTTTCGTGATGGCAGCAAACGGAGGATGAGCTGCATGCGCGCGATGAGCAGCAGAGCCGGCTCGGCGGGTACCTGCAGCGGCTGGAGGCGCGCGTTGCGCACTTGGAGCAGCAGCTGGAGCTGAAGGAGGAGGAGAACAGGCGGCTCAGGTGCGAGGCTGTGAAGCATCGCAAGACCGTTCGCCGGCTCAAGGGCAGCCAGCGCTCGCGCGGCGACTGATGACGTTGATGTTGGGGAGGAAGTGGAGAATGTGGCTGGATGGATGGCATGTGGTGTGGCTGGATGACATGAGACATGGACGGATGGGTGGTTTGGCACGCACGGGCACATGATTGATTGCTATTTGATTTTAATGTAAAGATGTGAAAGAGGGGTGGGTGAGGAAGACGTGGAGAAACGCAACCATATGAGGTGGAAGAACACGATATGCTTATGCATGTGTTGGTCAGAGACGACACTCTGTGTTGCGTGGCTGTGTAACGTTTCCTATTTGTGTGCGTTGTGTCACAATCAGTTCTTATTTTATTACACTCCTGCTACGCTCTCCCACTGAAGGAAGAGCACAACAGTAAACCGTAAACTACCCTGAGAATAATCACACACCACCTGTGCGGATCGCCACTGCCAAACATGTGTGGACGACACGCGTGAACCTGTCATTCACCCCATTCAGTACCGCTGCGTGTCCCTGAACTCCGTTGCCCAGTCGGCCATGGTTGGCACGAGTGATGCGATGGACGCCACTGCACGCGACCGCTCCGTCACGGCCGCATGTGCACTGACCTCGTCGTCATCCCCGCCCATGGACAGGCTGGTCAGCGCATCAAACGCCCACGCGGCCGTCGGGGACGTGGGGCGGTCGCCGAACCGCTGCCACGAACGGTAGTGCTGCTGCTGCTGCTGCTGCTGTTGTTGCTGCTGCTGCTGTTGCTGCTGCTGCTGCTGCTGCTGCTGCTGTTGTTGTTGTTGTTGTTGTTGTTGTTGTTGTTGTTGTTGTTGTTGTTGTTGTTGTTGTTGTTGTTGTTGTTGTTGTTGTTGTTGTTGTTGTTGTTTCTGTTGTTGTTGCTGTTGTTGTGCCTGCACAACGACAGTGGCAACAGACTTCTTTCTACTGCGTCGGCCCTTCCCCATCCTCATTGCCCGAGTGAGCGCGTCATCCTCTTCATCATCTCTTTCCTCACCGCCGTCACTGTTATCACCGCCAACATCACCGCCGTGGCGGGACGTGGGCCTGCTGTCGAAGAACGCGAGCGACGCCTGAGTTGACCGTCGCCTCGTCCCTGCTGTTCCCGCTCCAACATCACCAACACCTGCCATGTTGCCGTTGCCGCCGCCGCCGCTGCTGCTGCTGCTGCCCTGTGCCCCGTGCACATGTGCAGGTGTTGCCTTTTGTGCCAGCCGCGAGCCAACACCCACGAGCGTACTGCCGCCCTTTCTTACGCCGCCGCCGCTGCCGCTGGTGGAGAAGTGGTGGTGACTGTGAGAACGGCTGTGTGCGTTCCACATGTGCGCGATCGTGTGTGTTCCGCCCATGCCAACACTCGTGTCTTCCTCACCGTCGTCCTGTGACGGTGCGTGTGCCAGTGCAATGTTGAGGCCGGAGTGCTGCTTCCGCATCCTCTGCTGCGAGCGCATGTTGTGCAGGAATGTCGCCGACACGGACGGCGGCACATCGGCTGCCTGCTTCTTCCTTGCGCCCTTACCCTTGCCCTGTTGCAGCTGTTGCTGTGCGTCGCTGCCATCCTCGCGCCAATCCCCGTATCCGTATCCATCATCATCCACAGCACCGCCACCACCTCGCCCACGTCCACCACTGGTGCTGCCGTTGCGTGAGCGTGAGCGCCGCTGCCGCTGTCGATCTCGCCTGCTGTCCTGCCGCGCATGTGTAAACGCGCGCGCATCCGGCAGCGATGCAGTGAGCAGCGATGGTGATGGTGACGGTGACGCCGGCACGAACGATGACGATGATGTCACTGGCGCTTGCAGCGGCAGCGTCGTCGACTGGCTCAACCTGAGGTTGGATGGGGAATGTGTAGTTGGAGGGATGAATGAGAATGGGGGGAAGTGAGTATGTAATTGTGTGTGTGTGTGCGTGTCGGGGGGGGGGTGTCTCTGTGTGTGTGTGCGTGTGTGTGCGTGTGTGTGTGTGTGTGTGTGTGTGTGTGTGTGTGTGTGTGTGTGTGTGTGTGTGTGTGTGTGTGTGTGTGTGTGTGTGTGTGTGTGTGTGTGTGTGTGTGTGTGTGTGTGTGTGTGCGCGCTTGAGCGGCAAAACTTGTCATAATTGCCATTGCTGAACCTGGCTTGCAACGTGGTCCGCGACAGCTGGTTCTTCAGCTTCGATTCCGCAGCCCGCTCCCTCAATTGGCTGTGGCAGGCGTTGAAATGACCATACGTGAGGGGATACAACCGCAACAGCACAGACACAGGGAGAGGGGGATAGACAGAGACAGAGAGAGAGAGAGAGGCACGCACGCACACACGCACATACACATACACATACAAGTACAAGTACAAACACATACACATACACACAAACACAAACACAAACACACATACACAAAAATACACAAACACAACGGCGCACCCGTTTTCTTGCTCGAGTTGCGCGATTCGATGCTCTGCCTCCGCTGCTTCCTCCATGTGACGGTCCAACTCTTGCCTGCAGGCACACAAACACACAAATGTCAATAGACGGAGGGGTTGTCGGCAGGAAGACCGAGGACACGCACGCACACACACATACATACACATACACGCACATGCACACAAACCACATTCATGCAACACACACATAACCCACACACATACCCACACATACCCACACACATAACCGACCCGCACACGCACATGCACACACCCTCTCCTCCTTTCCAAACGTACTGGATATGCATGTTTTCGAGCATGGTCGCGCGTGTGCTCGGCGGAAGCGCGTGAAGGATTTCGCCAGAAGCCGCGCTGTTCAAATCTTCCACCGACGACTGCAAGTGTGTGTGTGTGTGTGTGTGTGTGTGTGTGTGTGTGTGTGTGTGTGTGTGTGTGTGTGTGTGGATGACAACACAGTGGTGTGAGAGCTTCCCCCCCCCCTCCAAAAACAAAGGCGACAGACAGGGGTTCTCCTCCTTTTCCCACACTGTTGAACAAGCAACGGCCCCCACTCCTCCTTCTACCAACCTGCCATGCCGAGTGCATGTTGTCACGCAGCAGCTGCAACTCCACATGCAGCGCCTGCATCTCTTGCGTCTGCTGGGTGCGAAGGCGTTCTAAATGTTCCTTCAGGTTGAAGATTGTTCGTCGCAGTTCGAGTTGCC
>NW_004754911.1:413765-428765 GCF_000188695.1 Salpingoeca rosetta | reverse complement strand
TGTGTGTGTGTGGTGTGCGCATGTGTGTGTGTGTGTGTGTGCGCATGTGTGTGTGTGTGTCGCTCTGTCCCCGTCCTCCTGCTTGTCCATCTCTGTTTGTGCATCTGTCACATGCATGCATACACGTGACCTTCCATTCTCACACCTCCCCTGCGCACACGACTTGCGTCGTGCACATACAGCACGCGCCACAGGCGACTGGTGTTGCCCCGCAGCCAAAGCAGCCCGGTCTGATGGCGCAGATGGCCGCCACCGCCGGCGGCGTCGCCGTGGTGCGTATGAGTGGTGGTGGTTGTGATGACGATGGTGAAGGAAGAGCTGGGCATGTGGATGTGGTCATGTGGATGTGCTTGCTCGTCAAGATAGCGAGGAGGTCAGCGGGCAGGTGGACTCCAGCAACACGCGATCCTTGTTGCTTCAGAATGCATGCACGCCCTCGCCCTCCTCACCCTCCTGTACACCACTCGCTCTCCTTGGCAAATCGTTGATACCAATGACCAGGGCTCTGCCGTTGGCCACGTTGTCGGCAATGCCATGACGGGCGCATTCAGCGGCTCCGACAAGGAGGCCGCCCCCGCCGACCAGCAGCAGTACCAGCAGCAGCAGCAGTACCAGGCACCACAGCAGCAGCAGCAGCAGCAGGACCAGGTGCGTGCGTGGCTGTGTCTGTGCCTGTGTGTTGATGTGTGTGTGTGTGTGTGTGTCTGTGTGTGTGTCTGTGTGTGTGTGTGTTGATGTGTCTGTGTGTGTGTGTGTGTGTGTGTGTGTGTGTGTGTGTGTGTGTGTCGGTTCATGTACTTTGACCCTCTGTCTGCCTGCATTCGCACCAATGCATCCCTTACTGCCCATCCCCCCTCACCACCACCTACCATTCTCTGCTTTGTCACCACGCTGTGCAGGCGAACCCGTGTGCGTATGAGATGCAGCAGTTCCTGCAGTGCGCACAGAACTACCCGAGCGACCTCTCCCTCTGCCAGGCCTTCAACGACCAGCTCAAGCAGTGCAAGCTCAACTACGGTTCGTTCGTTCTTGTGTGTGTGTGTGTGTGTGTGTGTGTGTGTGTGTGTGTGTGTGTGTGTGTGTGTGTGTGCGCGCGCGCTCGCGCCTGTGTGTCTGTGTGTGTCTATCTTTCGTGTGTCTATTTCTGTGTCTCTCTGTGTGCGTGTGCCTGTTTGTGTATGTCTGCCTGTTCATGCATGTGAAAGTCAATTTGCTGTCTGCATCCTCACCTTGATCGTCTCTACCACACACCACAGGCCTGCAGTAAGCCCGTGCCGCTGGTATCCCTGACCCCACCACACACACACATCGCGCGCCTTGGCAGCCATTCACTGCCTCTGCTTGTGTTGCCATGCCCACGTCACTCAACCCAGCCCAATGACGGATGTGTGCCCACAATAAAACCACTAGCTCCCTCATGCCCTCAGCAGATTGCAGTGACAGTTCCAGCAACGCGTTGGCCCGCAATCGTTGTACTCTGCATCGCCGCCACCACAACATCATCACACGCAGGGCCACAGCAACACCACGGCTCGCCACCATCACAAGCACACGCGAACTTCTCGACACCAACACATCATCACGCACATGGTCGCATTCCACCGCCAACACACACGCACGCACACACATCATCACACGCCAGTGATGCAGCTGTCTCTCCACCATCTCACTGCTTCGTCTCGCCATGACCGGCACAATCACTCCTCGCCTTGCTGTGCCGTCGCGGCGTCCCTGCTGCCACGGCGCGGGTTGCCGCTGCCGTTGGTGCGACGACCACGGCCACCGCCACGGCCACCACCACGGCCGTCCCGGTTGTTGTCGTAGCGCCTGAAGCCGCCGCGACCACGGGGCGCGCGCCCGCCGCGATGGCCGCCGTAACCGCCGCCATATCCGTAGGTGTTGCCAAAGGAGGACGGGCCGTGGTCAAAGGGGCCCGGCGGGAGCCCAAAGGACCCGCTGCCATAGCCGAGCGACGCAGGGTGCTGCTGGTACCGCTGGTGGTAGTGCGGGTTGAAGTGGCGGTGGCCGCCGCGGGGTCCGCCACGGCCTGGCACCGCCACCACCGCAAGTGAAGGAAGGATGGAGGGGAAAAGGGAGGGGGGGGGACAGAAAATACAGAGAGGAAGTGCAGGTTGAATCAGCACAGGTGAGCGTGTGGGGGTGCGAAGGTGAATGTGGATGTGGGTTTGGTAACGGATTCATTCGGGTGAACATGTGAGCGCACTCAATACAAGCAAAGCACTCCCCAATAGCTCCATCGTGACTGTGACGAGGCGGGTGCTGACCTCTGCCACGACGCCTGCGGTCATGGGGGCTCTTGTGGGCGACGGCGGCCTGCCCAAACGTCTCCATGTCAAGCGCATAGTTGTTCTCCCGCTCCCGCCTGCCACACAGGTGCACATTCACATACACGCAAAGGGTGAGTTGACAGTACGGTGCGGTGTAAGAAGAAGAACTTGAGCTTTCTGCTTGTCTTCCAAGCACAAAACACACCACAAGAGCACTCTGCAGACACGCACATAAACGCGCGCACACGTTGTTGTACCTGTCGCGGCTGTCTGGCTGCAGACTGTCGAAGAAGTCATCCTTGTCGTAGGCCGGGCCACCATCATCTGTCGGCAGCAACAAGCAACGCACCAGCAGAAGTGATTGGATGCGGTATCGAAGGGAGGGACGTGGGTTACAATGACGCATGTCATGATGTTGGGTGAGGGGGATGGTTTCAAAAACATCTCCGTACACGCACATTGTGACAAACAAAGACACCGTCATTACGACCAACAACATCATCATCATCATCATCATCATCATCATCATCATCATCATCATCATCATCATCATCATCATCATCATCATCATCATCATCATCATCATCATCATCAGCAACAGCAGCAGCAGCGGCATCATCATCATCATCATCATCATCATCATCATCATCATCATCATCATCATCATCATCACGGTGCGAAAACAAAACCCCAGCGTACCGTCGAGCGCGAGGTCATTGAGCTCTCGGTGAAGCTCCTCAAACTTGGTCTTGCTCGCCTCAAAGTCAAACTCAACATTCACGTCTGCGGGCTCCTGTGTGTCGACCGACACCGCACGCATCCACGCACCAGCGTGGAATGTTTTACATGAATGGGCATGCAACGTGGGAAGGTGCAAAGCTAATACCGTCACGCAAACGCAAACGCAAGCGCAAGCGCACACGCACACACGCAAATGTACACACACGCAAACGCACACACACGCGCAAGCGCACACGCACACGTACCTGTGGGGCCTTTGCTGGCCTCCTCCTTTGCTGCTGGTGGTGGTGCTGGTGGCGTCCACGGTGACCACCACGGTGACCGCCGCGATGATGGCTCCTCTCCCCACGACCGCCATCTGCGCTCTCTGTCGCCTCCTCGCTGCCCTTGCTGCTTGTGGCGGCTCCACTGGTGGTGGTTGTTGCGGCTGCTGGCATAGGCTCGTGCACTTTGTTGGCTGCCACGGGCCTTTGCTGGTGCTGCCGCTTTGGTTGCTGTGGCTGTGGCTGTTGCTGCTGCTTTGGTGGCTGCTGCTGCTGCTGCTGCTGCTGCTGCTGTTTCGGTTGCTGCTGTGGCGCCTGCGCCTGCGCCTGTGGGGCGGGCTGCTGTTGTGCCGGCGCTGCTGCTGGTGCTGGCTGCTGGGCTTGCCGCACTGGCTGTGGGGCGGCGGGTGCGGGCTGCGCGGGCTGTTGCGGAGGCAGCACCGACGCAGGTGCAGCCGTAGCAGGTGGGATGGCATGCTTCACAAAGAACGCAAACAAAACCACGCACGCACGTGAGTTAGTGAGAGAGAATGTGTGTGTGTGTGTGTGTGTGTGTGTGTGTGTGTGTGTGTGTGTGTGTGTGTGTGTGGGAAGGTGTAGGAAGGTGTGTGAAGGCGCTTGTGGAAACCCCCATTGATACATTGTTCGCATGCCCCAATGCACAAACATGCACACACGCACATGCATATGCACACATACACATGCACACACAGCAACTCACCTCAAGCTCGGGGTTGTTCTCGACAAGCTCAAGGTTCACCAGCATCTGCGCCTTGAATTCAATGTCCCTGCTGAACACGGTTGCGTTTGGTGGACGAAACTGCTGCACTGGGCGGTTCTCTGTTCCCATGCTTCGCACTGCACATGACACACGCACATGAAACCAAGCCGCGCAAGCGAAGGAATCCATCACCAAGGATCACCAATGGTCACCAATGATCAGCTTCAACAACTTCCATATACCACCGCAGTAGCAGGCAACAGCATCAACAGACAACGGCGTCAACAAACAACGACGCCACCAAACACACAACGGAAGCGCAACTGACACGCAACACCAACTCCGACACCACTGCGCCCACACCCGACACCCTCCTCCCCCACCAATGACACGTCGACAGAACCCCAGTTCCAGCCGCCACGCCACACTCACCGTTGTACAGGGTGAGCGTGCCGCGCTCCTGGCTCATGTCCTTGATGATGCCCGTGTATCGGATCTGCGCCTGTGTCGTCACCGACACAAGCTTTCCAATCCACTCATCCATCGTCTTTCTCTCTTTTCTGTCTCTCTCGTGTCTCTGTGCGCGCGACTCGCTCTGACTGTCGCTCTGGCTCGCTCTGCAACAACACTACCCTCTTGTTCCTCTGTCACTTGCTCGTCGTCGTTGGACAACAGCAGCGTCTGGCTGACTGGCTGGTGTTAACGAAAATTGGCGACGTGGTGAGACGGAAGCGGGCTGTTTTACCAACCAGTGGTGTGGGTTTTGTTTAGTTTGCCACCGGTGGCATAACATTTTGTGGGAGTTCTGCACCGAAAATTGCCCGCCCAAGTTGACGAAAGATGGCTGGAAAAGCTGCGGTGGTGCCCACGAGAAATCGGCGCCTTTTTCCATGCTCGTCAGCGATCAGCCGAACTGCAGAACACAATCCCCTCTTGCTCGCTTACTCTTGCTCACTTGCTTGCCCCGAGGTGAGGTGAGGTGAAGGGGAGGGAGTGCTGGCCTGCTTGTTCTTGTTCTTGTCGTTGGTGGTGGTGGTGGGTGATGTGATCGCGTGTGCACTGGTGCACTGGTGCACTGGTTATTGGGAGGTGCGGTTGTTTCCACTGTTGTTTGTGGGCGTGTGGAGAGTGGGGAGAGCGTGGGAGTGGGTCGTTGTCAGTTGTCGTTGGTGTGACCATGTTGTCGTTGGTGTGACCATGTTTGTGCGTTCGCCGTTGGTCGTTGCCTGCTGACACGCAGGGCAGGCATAAGCACACACACACACACACACACATGAACCTGCCATGAATCCCCTCCCTCTCTCCCTCCCTCTCCCTCCCTCTTTCCCTCCGTCTCCCTCTTTCCCTCCCTCCGTACTTACGTCTGTGCTTGTACACTCCTCGCTGACACCCAGATCAATCCCGACACACAACCGACACAATGGCCCGTCGTCTGACTTCTGTGCTTCGCATGACCGCCCGCCGCTCCTCTGCCGTGGCCAAGGCCTCGGAGGGCGAGCTCACTGCCCTCAAGGAGAAGGAGAAGCTCCCATGGGGCCAGCTCACCAACAGCGAGAAGACCCAGCGTACGTTTGTGCACTTGTATGTGTGTCTGTGTTTGCGTTCGTGTGTGTGTGTGTGTGTGTCTGTGTCTGTGCTGCTCTTGTGTCTGTGTGCACTTCTCTTGTGGGCCTGCTCTCACTCTCTCTTTTGTGTTTTGTATCCACGGCACATGACACTCCAACAACCCACACTCTCATGTTGTCATGTACACTTGGCTTCCGTCTGTTTTGCCTCACACACACACACACACACACACACACACACACACACACACACACACACACAAAACGGCAGTGTACCGTGCCGCGTACGGCAAGACCCGCAAGGAGATGCAGAAGGGTGACGGCGATGGCGTTTCCGTCATGATGGGTGTTGGTATTGGCCTTGCTACGTCCTTTATTCTCTTCAAGCTCCTTCAGAGCCGAGGTGTGTCGGTGTGTGTGTGTGTGTGCGTGCATGTGTGTGCGCGCGGCAGTGCTGTGTTCATGGCTTAGTGGCGATGGAGATGGTGGTGGTTGTGGGTGCGAAAGCATAGTGGCAGTGGTGAAGGGAGGATGTTGGATTCTGTGTTTTGCCCTGCACACATCACTGGCACACACACACACACACACACACACACACACACACACACACACTACTTTCTCTCTCTCTCTCTCTCTCTCTCTCTCTCTCTCTCTCTCTCTCTCTCTCTCTTTCTCTCTCTCTCTCTCACACACACACACACACACACGCTCACAACACACACACACACGCTCACAACACACACACACACACACACATCTGTGACAACCGTCTGGTCAGGCCAACCCGCCCCCAAGACAATGACGGCAGAGTGGAAGCAGGCAACCAAGGAGAAGATTGTCGAGGGCCGCAACGCAAACCCCATCCACAACAAGAACTTCTAAGAAACAGGAGGAAGGGACGTCCCATGTTCTCTTTCGTGTACGCTTTCTTGTTTGTGCGATGTTGTGTTTAATGGTGCAGTCATTCGAGCGATCATTCTGATCCATCCCCCCATTTCTTCCCCTTTGTCTCTTTTCTCTTTTCTCCCTCTTCTCTCTCCCTTGTCCCTTGTGCAACCGACTAACTTTTTTGTTTCGTGTCCAGTGCGACTGCCGTAGTTGTCGCGTGTTGTGTGTCTTGTGTTTTGGTGTCCCATCACGACAGGTGGCGTGGTGTGTTTGAGTTGAGCATGGCTGTTGTTTGTTGTCGTCGTCATTGCTGGCACGTGTGTGTGTGTGTGTGTGTACGTGTACGTGTGTGCATGCGTATGTATGTGTCTCTCTCTCCGCTGGTGTAGTGACACGCTAGTCGCATCGTCAGTTGTTAGCGCCACTACTACACTTTCATCTGTTTGGTGGTGGTGCATGCGTCCATGTACGCATCCGTGTACGCATCCATGTCTGCATCCGACCACACCACGTTGTCCTCACCCCGTCGACCACACCTTCAGCCGTGTGTTGTGTCAAGTATATTGTGCAATGTAAAATGTGTGTGACATGAGTCGCCGATTCGTGAGCTCTTCTTCGTTCTTGTGTCTGCTGTCGGTTTGTTTCGTGTTGTGTTGTTATTCGTGGACGCGCACTCCTTTTTCCTCTGGGCGCGCGCGCGCGCGTGTGTGTGTGTGTTTGTCTGCTGTCGTGCAGACCAGCAACAGAAGAAGAACAAGAAGAACAAGAGCGAGAAGTGAAGAGAGCAAGCAAACCAGGGTGGGTGGATACTGTTGTGACATGCGACATGAATGTGAGTGGAGGAAAGCACTGCTGGTGGGGTGGTAGTGGCAGAAGGCAGCGATCCGCTCGCTGGCTCGACCACGACACCATGAAACCCTTTTTCGGTACAGCGACATCATAAGTTGCATGCATGGGATGCATGCCGTTTCCGCGCGCCGCCTTGTTTTGCCCCTCACGTTGCCTTGCGCCTCCACTGTCAAGGCACTGGCATTCGGTGCAGCGAAGGTGAGGATAGCAAACGCAAATACGCCAGCAAGCAAAAGGAAGAGCGAAAGGGAGCGTGGTTTCTGTGGTGCGGTGGTGCAGGGTGGCCGTTGCGGTGAGGTTTGGCACGTTGCTCTGGCAAAGGCACGCCAGACCAGCTACTTCAGCTGCGAGCCTCACGCTTCGCGGAGACACACCTGGCTTGCTTTGCTTCGCTTCGCTTCGTGCATGTGTGCAGTCCGCCTGCACTGACACGAGCAGCCGAAGGTCGTGCGTGAGCGTCGATTTTGTCATCTTTGTGTGTGTGTTTGATCGCTGCGGGGTGGTTGCTTGGTTCGCTGGTGCAGGGAGGGTGGACGAATCACAAGCATCCGCACAACAATCACACGGCGTGCCTCTGGAGTGCATGCCGCTAAGCCACCCGCTTGTCTCTCCACTATCCTTTGTCGTGAGCGTCTTCTTCTTCGCTGTTGTTTCCCCTTCTGCAAGCGTTAGGGTGCACACAAGCCCGGCGTCATCCCCCCATATCAGCTGGTTGGATTGCCGCCTCATGCATGTCATGATCTGTGTGTGTGTGTGTGTGTGTGTGTGTGTGTGTGTGTGTGTGTGTGTGTGTGTGTCTGGGCGTCGTTCTGTCTGGTGTGTGCTGTTGCTGCGCCCCTCTCTGTCCCCCTCTGGATATGCACACGTCTGCCTCTGCCTCTGCCTCTGCCTCTGCCTCTGCCTCTGCCTGTGTGCTGCACCCCATCGCAAAGTCACTCACTTACCAACAACCCGGCCCTCCCTTGCGTGGCTTCACGTCCACGTCCACCCTCACGCTCAGACGCTTGCCTTTTGCATCGACCGCAGCTGTTGCGGCCAGCATAGTGTGTGTCGTCCTCCCTGCCAGAGATGGGGAGGGGCAGTGGCACCAACCACACCAGAAGGAATAAGCATCAGGGCGACAGCGGAAGTCCTGCCGCGTGGAGACAGAGCATCTGCTCCCACGTGACCTGGCTCTTTCTCGTCATCGCCGGGCTCGCACTTATCCTGGTTGCACTGCTCACGCCAGAGTGGGTCGTCACGGACACGTCTGCAACCCACGCCGACGCCACCACCGATGCCTATCTCCTCTCCCTTGGTCTCACTGTCCAGTGTAGGCAGTACGTCAACAAGCCAGAACTCCGTGAGTCCCTTCTGCTTCTATATATGTGTGTGTATGTGTGTGCGTGTGTGTGTGTGTGTGTGTGCGTGCGTGCGATTACGATTGTGTGCGTGTGTTTAATCAATCTATGCCACGACCGCCCTTGTGCTGTGACTGCACTGTATTCTTGCTGCCCCTTTGTGCCATCTACTTCCATCCATTGACATGGGTTCCCCTCCCCAACACACAAAACTGCAGTTATCTTCGCACGCAAAGAGTGCTCCAGTTATGGTCAGTATCACCGCAGCTGCGATCACTCCACTCCAGCCGCACGCTGGGCGCTGCGCCTCCTGACGCGACTACACCGGGTCATTCACGCGCTCACACGAAACATACACACACGCATGCACGCGCAGGGCGGGAGTTTTCGCGCGCATGGGCGGAGGAGCAGCGAGCGGCAGCGATATTGCTCATTGTTGCAGGCGCTCTCATCACCATCGCCATCATTGGCATTGCTTTCTTCTGTGACTATGCGGTATGCAACTTGTGTGCGTGCGTGCGTGCGATCATGTGTGTATATGACAACAACAATGGGGGTGAATGGCTTCGCCCCACACAAACTCACCTTGAAAAAACACTGATACCACACGCGCATGCAAATGTTCACACATTAGCGGTTTCTGTTCCAGCGACGAGTCGCCCGCCACGCCATCCTCCTTGCAGGTGTGTGGACCGTCACCTCCAACAGCGTCCATTGTTGCAAACACGCCCTTGTATGTGTGTGTGTGTGTGTGTGTGTGTGTGTGTGTGTGTGTGTGTGTGTGTGTGTGTGTGTGTGTGTAGCGCACTCACCAATTGTTTGTTTGCTGGTCATCTTGACAATGACAGCGGGATGTGCCGTTGCGTCGGTTCTCTGCTTTGGATTCGCCCTCAAACAGCTCGGACAAACAGACGACCCAGGTATGTCTGCCCCTGCATCTGTGTCTGCATCTGTTTGTGTATCTGTGTGCATCACCGTCACGCTGCCGCCCTAACCTGCCCCGTTCCCCTCCTTCTCCTCCTCCTCTCTTTTCTTGGTTGGCTCCTGCCCGCGGTGCTGCCCTGTACCCGTCAGCCGCCCTCCCCGTCTGTCCAGGCGCGGATGCATTTGATCTCGGGAGATGCTCCCTTGGATACAGCGCAATCACAGGTGTGTGTATGTGTGTGTGTGAGGAATGCCATACAGCTGCGTTTCACCTGCCATCTGCCCGACCATGTACGTATTCCTGTAAGACTCACAGCCATTACATCTTCACAACAACAACAACAACAACAACAACAACAACAACAACAACAACAACAACAACAACAACAACAACAACAACAACAACAACAACAACAACAACAACAACAACAACAACAACAACAACAACATTGTGTCCCTCGTCACAACAGGGATTGTTGGCACTGGCGTGCTGCTGGTGGCGGCCGTGCTTGGATACTGCTTGCAAATGCCAGCGACTTCCCACCTCTTGCACAAGCTCGAGGCAATCACCGCCACCACAACAACAATGACCATCACCAAACACCACCTGCACGTGCGTTGAATCATGAGGCGTGAAAGACACAAGAGAAGGAAGAGCGATGGACGATTGTGAGCATTTGGGGGGGGGGAGGGGACAGCGAGTGGCTTGCCAAACTTGTCCGACTTTCAACTCCCCCTGCACACACACGCACATGTGTCTTCATGTACGCACGCGCGCGCATACACTCACGCACGCACGCACGCACGCACGCACGCACGCACGCACTACAAAACTTTCATCCTCATTAACACACACGCTCTCTTACATACACACACCCACACACATATTCCCTCCTCTCTTTATGCACATACACGCTCTCTTATACATGCACACGCATATCCCCCCCACACACACACAGACCACACCGCCACCCGAGCTGCCACGGGGCGACCTGCTGGCACCGCTGTCGTCATCGTCGAGTGACAACAGCTCCGAACCACCAGCGTCAATGCAGTCCTCGTCGTCAGATGTCACGTCGGAAACGTCGACATCGGGCAACTCGATGTGGTACGACCTCCCCGCTGGCGGCCACGATCGAGTGCTCTTTGAACAGTCGAGGGAACAGCACCACCACCATCAACAACAACACCAAGTACTCCTACCGCTCCAACGACAACAGCTCTCATTGCACCAGCAGCAGCAGCAGGAGTTTGGGCACTTGCATCATCGCCATCACCAACACCACCACGCACACATCCAGCACTCAACACCAGACCGACCACGTGTGAGCGGACCCGTGCCACGCCCACCCGCAACCATCGCGCTCACATCCACCATGATGGCACCAACAACTACCGAAGCCGCGCCAACAGATGCAGCAAGAATAACTGAAGCAGCAGCATCATCGTCAACAGCAACAGCAGCAGCAGGAGGAGCACGTGGTGATGAAGCTGCGATGGATAGGAGACACCGCCCCCTCCCTCCACTACCGCCACATGCAACAACAGCAACAACAGTTCAAGTCAGTGGTGGTGGTGGTGACGATGGTGATAACGTGAGGAGGGACAAGGAGAGGAGAAGGAGGAGGAAAGAGTTGAAGAAAGAGCAGAGGCGGAAGCGAGAGAGAAAGCAACAGCGAAGGGACGTGGGCGGGTATCTCCACGATCAGCGAGGAGACGTGCACCCGCACCAACAACTCCATGAAGCGCTGCTGCCATCATGGCGTGTGGAAGGTCGAGGAAGACTTGAACCAGCCGACGTGTACACTGCATCACCGCCACACACGCTGACGCAGCGGCCTGCACAGCCACACCAACAACCTTCCCAGCAGCCCACATTCGCTGTGCACTCGCTACATTCAGCGCCACCGCCGCTCGTCACACACTTTGATGGCGGCGGTGGCAGTGGTGCCATGGATAGGCAAGGCAGCACACGCAGCCCGATTCACACCCCCGTCTTCTCCGTTGAGAACAGCGGCACCGCTGCGGGACATGTGTACACGGCAGCAACTGCGCGGTCCGTTCAGCGCGTCAACAGGGGATATGCGGGCGACCTCGAAGCGTCCATTCGTCGAAGATATTTTCCGCAGCAGCAGCAACAGCAGCAACAGCAGCAACAACAACACCAACAGCCCGTGGGTGGTGGGCGCGTGCAGGGCTCTGTGTACGGCACAACACGTACTGTGGAGCGAATGTTTGCAGCAGAGAGCGAGCGAGCGCATCGCCCGCTCGGCTCCGGGCACACGCACACCTCGAGCCCACCGCACATCCTGTTTCAGTCAACACATACGTGGCAGCAGCAGCAGCAGCAGCAGCAGCAGCATGTGTTTGTCTATGGCAGTGCACAACGAGATGCGACGATGTCAAAGCAGTATGACTCGCCACCCCACGTTAGCACACTTGGGCGCGCGCAGTCACGCCACTCGACGATGGGCGAGCGCACGCATGTTGCGTTTCCTCCAGCACCACCGCAACCAGCGGCACCAATAGCACCAACTGCACCAGCACAAGAGAGCACAGCAGCGATAATGACAGCAGCCGCGTCAGGGATAGCAGGTGTGGCGCGCCCAGCACGACCACCGGCACAACCCCACACGCACACGGTGGATGGCATGCATGTGTATGAGTACCGTGAGAATGCACAGTATCAGCCAACCGAGGGCGAGCCACACGCAAGGGCGGTGCCGCGAGCGGGGAGTGGCGTGCCAAAAGGCAATGCAGGACCCACAACATCAACAGCACCAACAGCACCAACACCAGCAGCAGCAGCAGCAACAACAACAACACCATCTGCGCGAGGCGCCACACGGGCATCGGCAAGCGTCTCGGGTCGTGCACGCCGGCAGGACTCTGCTTTTTATTCGCACGGGACAGTCCCAAGCCTTGGACGTTACGCAAGCATTGGCGAGCAGCCGTTCTCATACACACAAACAGCACCAACAGCAACAGGAGGCGCATTGCACCCTCGCATGCCTCAAACGCGTCAGCAGCAACAGCAACAGCAAACGTTGCCGCAACGTGGTTGGGGTGTGATGGTTGGTGGTACACGGGTGCACAGCATGACACGAAACACCACCACCACCACCACCACGACTGCAGCGCAGCCGCAAGAGAGCGTGTACGAGAATCCGCACAAGTACATTCCCCGACCCGTCAGTCGCGGGTCCACGGATGATCCAAGCAGCGATTCCACCCAGACCCACCAGTCATCATCCGCCACAAACAGCGGTGTGTGTCATGTGTGTCATGTGTGTGTGTGTCTGTGTGTGTCTGTGTGTGTCTGTGTGTGTCTGTGTGTGTCTGTGTGTGGTGTGTGTGTATGTATATCATGTGCGTGTATGTGTGAGTGTGAGTGTGTTGTATGTGTGTGTGTGTGTTTGTACATGCCGTTGTCCACTTCAGTATTGAATGCTCATTGAGCGATTTTGTTTGCCTTGTTCGCCATTGTACCACAGGCGACACAGCGCCTCGGCCTCCACGACTCTCAAAACCACCGTAAGTTCTTCAGAGCGTACCTGCGGTCATAGCTGTGTTGTTTGCCACAATGGCTGGAATTGGAAGCTCCACACCGACGCCAAATTCAAATGTCCACCCTTCTCACCCGTTTTTTGTCAATTCTTCAAATCACTCACGTATCCACACGCACACCACACGCACACATAAATACTGCATGTCCTCCTACAGTCCGCCGCATCCTGCAGCTGCACATCACCAACACCACCGCCATGGCCACCCGCCGCCACCGCCACACCATCGCGTGCCGTACAGCGCAACGAATCTGCCAAGTGGCGGGTCTGAAATGTCGACGGCTGCTGTGTTCACGTGGGACAGCGTCGTGTCGGAACTCCGGAGCAGCACCGATCCCAAACGCGAGCGCCAGCATGAGCATGGCAGTCGAGTAGACACCAGCCCTGTTGACGACGACGACGACGATGGCGATGATGGTGGTGGTGATGGTGATGGTCTTGACACCGGTGCCATCTTGGATGTGCTGCGACCACCATCCGCGATGTCTGTTGAGCATTTTGTATAGCGTCGCTTAGACTTGCCTTCCTGCTTTCCCTTGCTTGCTTGCGTGTGTGTCTGTCTATCTGTCTGTCTGCCTGTCTGTGTGTCTGTGTGTGTGTGTGTGTGTGTCTGTGTGTGTGTGTGTATGGACTTCGTGTGTTATGTCACCGCGGTTTGTTGGGACTGGTTCTCAGCATTGTCCACCAGCTGTAAATTACTTGTTGCCCATGCATATATGCTACCATGTTACCGCTACTTTGTTCCCTTGTTTGCGTCTGTGCTTTATGTGCAGGCGAGTGTGCACTCGTCTGCGTGTGTGTGTGTGTGTATAAGCATTTGGCGGCTACGCACGCTCCTGCCCCTGCTCCTAGGTGTCGTTTTGGTTTGTGCTTAATCGTGCCCCGTTTTGTGTTTTGAATCGCATGCAATGTTGCGTCCAATATTTGATTGGTGGATTGGTTGAGGCTTGGTTGCGTTACAAGCGTGCGCATGATGTGATGTGCCTCCAGGTGTCCGCTACAACTGCGCATGCGCAATTCCACCATCTTCTTGCCTGTTCTACATATTGTTCATTTTCACTGCTTTTGGTTATGTTACCGCCATTATTGCTCCTTGTCCGGTGCTGTCGCCCAACATGTTTGGATGGCATCACCACCCAATACACATTCAAAGAACAACAGAAACACCAAATACACGTTCAAAGAACAACAGAAACAACGGAACCAACAGAACTAGAGGCAATGTGTATGCGTAGAGATGCAAGTAACAAAAGTTAGAGCAACATGAGATGTGGAACGTGGTTGATGTAGTGGTGTTGTGGTGACACGTTGCGGTGACAGACACAACACGGTGTCAGAGCAGGTCTCGTTTCTTCTTCTTTTTCTTCTTCTTCTTCTCTTGTTCGCCACTACCATCGTCCCTGCAGCATCAGGCAGCAACGAGACAATGAGCACAACTATTTTGATTTCGTCCAACACACGAACGAGCCCAGGACAAACGGCACACACACGTGTGGTGAAAGCGGCAACCCCTTTGAAACGCAACGCAACACAACACAAGCAAGCACGTGCACACAACAAGCGCACACACAACACGCACCCTGCTGCAGGCTGTGCCTGTGGTGCCGGTGCGGGTGCGAGTGCTGGTGCTGCTCTCTTGTCTTCGGCCTCTGCCTTGCGCTTCCCAACAGCGCGCCGCTGTATTCTCTTTGGCGCAAACGCGGGCTCAAGCGGTGACTCATCGACACCAACGCCGCCGCCCACGCCAGACGCGGTGCTGTGGTTCGCGCGCGCACAAGTGGGTGAGTGAGTGAGTGTGTGTGTGTGTGCGTGCGTGTGTGTGTGTGTGTGTGTGTGTGTGTGTGTGTGTGTGTGT
>NW_004754911.1:408539-413665 GCF_000188695.1 Salpingoeca rosetta | reverse complement strand
GTGTGTGTGTGTGTGTGTGTGTGTGTGTGTGTGTGTGTGTGTGTGTGTGTGTGTGTGTGTGTGTGTGTGTGTGTGTGTGTGTGTGTGTGTGTGTGTGTGTGTGTGTGTGTGTGTGTGTGTGTGTGTGTGTGTGTTATAAGAGCAACAGCAATCGTGGAATGGCCATGGAAAGTAACACCTTGCAGGTATCGGTGACCCAAAGTCTGTCAACACAACAAAATGAAGCAGACGCACACATACATGCAGGCACAATGCAGACGCAAGAATGAGACGTGGGTGAGCAACAAATGGTTGGCAACAGCAAGCAGATCGCAACACAAACAGTTGAGATCAACAGATGGCGGTGGATGGAGCACGTACCGGTTGATGGGACAGCACCGTCGGCTGTGAAGCGCACGAACAGCAGGGGATTATGTGCAATGCATGAGGGTGTTGAACCAGACGGCAGCCGCGCACAAAACAACCGTGTACAAACACAATTAAACACACAACATACACGCGCACACACGTACACCGCACACACTTACACAACACACGCAGACGCTACGACTACGCACATGCATCCACACGAATGAAACCACACGCACCGGACGTTGACGGGGACTGGGAAGGAGCGAGGTCGCTGCTGCGGAGAAGGGATGGCGACGATGCACGACCTGATGCACGCGCACATACAGGTTGTTCGCATTCATTGTTATGTGTTCTGTTGTGTTGTGTGTGTGCGTGTGTGTGTGTGTGTGCGTGTGTGTGTGTGTGTGTGTGTGTGTGTGTGTGTGTGTGTGTGTGTGTGTGTGTGTGTGTGTGTGTGTGTGTGTGTGTGTGTGTGTGTGTGTGTGTGGCAAGTTTGCGCGGTGTCATGTCGGGGAACTCAACGACAGCCATTTCATTCGCTCGTCACCTTTGCCGCCGTCACGTGAGTCGTACGATGGCGACAGCAAGTCCGCTGCAGTACACGGCACACACACACACACATGCACACGAACATGCGTGCATGCGTGTGTTGTACACGGTGAGCATGCGTTCATGAAGCGGTGATGATGGATGCCATCAACAAGTTCATGGACTTGATCACACGCATAGATGCAAGCACGCACACGCACACACGCACACACGCGCACATGCACACGCACATACGCACACGCACACACGCACATGCACACACGCACACCTGAAGCGTCTAGCGTTGTTGCTGCGTATGCGCCCATGCTGCTCTTCTTCGATTCAGGCTCCAAGGCCCTGTCATGTCACGCGGGTACACAGACGCACAGATGTGAGCCATGGCGTGCGCAATGGCGTGCACGTGTACCAACGCGTGCGTGCGTGTGACAACGTGAGTGTGACGCTGGCGTCGCAGGTAAGGTTCATCTCGGATGCATGCAGACACGCCAATGCAGTCGACTGCACACCACGCTCACAGCGTCGACGGCATCGACATGAGCACCTCATCACACAACACCACCACACGCGTACGATGGCTCTTGCTCCGGGTGCAAGCGTTGCATAACGCGTTTGTAGAGTTCGTTGCACGGGGGTGTGAATACACGTTGAAACGGCACGCTCTCCACCCATGCACCGTCAACCAGCCCTGTTGGATGTGTACGGATGGGTACGTGTGTGTGTGAGTGTGTGTGTGTTGTGTGTTGTGTGTGTGTGTGTGTGTGTGTGTTATGTGTGTGTTATGTGTGTGTGTTGTGTGTGTGTGTGTGTGTGTTGTGTGTGTGTGTGTGTGTGTATAAGGCAGGTTAGAGGGCGAGCGAGAGAGGTCGACAGACAGACACACAACACAACACAACACAGACAGACAGACAGACAGACAGACAGACAGGCAGGCAGACAGACAGGCAGGCAGGCAGGCAGGCAGGCAGGCAGGCAGGCACCAGCGTGTTTGCTCAGCTCCGCGTGTGCTCCAGCTGTCGGATATGGCGCTGATGAGAGCCCCACAAGCAGAGAACCGTGTACACGAGGTCTTGTGAGCAGAGAACCGTGTACACGAGGTCTTGTGAGGATGGAACAACACACCACGCGTGCCAGACGGATGCCAATGTGTGAAGAATAGTCACAGGCAAACACACACACACACACACAACACACACACACACACGCACGCACACACACACACAGGCAAGGGTGCACATACCTCGAGAGCTGCCGTGTACTTGAGGTTCACGGCTAAAGCACACATGAGTGGCGCAGTAAGCTGCTCGTACGCATCCTCGAGCGTGCCGCGCTCCAGCGTCGTCTCCCAATGCAGCTTCACGCGCGCAGATGTCACCGTGTCCGCAGTCAGCGTGAGCGACCGGAATGCCCAGCCATCCCCGCCACTGCTCTCGTTGACGGGGTCCTCTTCCTCATCCTCATCATCGTTGTTGCCACCGCGACCGCCATGAGCATCTGCGAACGTGTGTCTGCGAAGGCGGTACGTGGTCGTGCTGGTGTCCCCGCCAAAGATGTTCTTGGACAGGATGCTCAACAGGCTCTGCGTGTTGATCTCCACGCTGGGGTTGAACCTCTCATTCAGCGCAGCAAGCTCGCTGCGCGCGTGCACGGCTGTCCACACGTGCCGCCCATCTGACAGGTACACGAACAAGTGCGAGCCCGTGACGCCGTGCTTGATCAGGTACTGCGCCCGCTTGTCTTCGTCATCGCCTGTGGCGCGTGCGTTGGCGCCATTGCCAGTGTGGTGCAAGTATTCCCCATCATCGTCGTCGTCGTCGTCATCGAGGTCATCAAAGTCGGGGACCGATGGCTGGTGGCTCGTCATCACCAAGGAGTCATCGTGCCTGCTCTTCCTCCGCCGTAGCGATCGCCGGCCCTCCTCCCGCGTGCACACAATCCCATGCCACGCATCCATCGTCGTGGTGTGTTGTGGTTGTTGTGGTTGTTGTGGTTGTTGTGTTGTGGTCCTTCTTTCACTGTATGTAACGGTTCGTGCTGCCTTGCTTATGTTTACTGAGGCAGTTGAGTTGACAAGACAAGACAAGCAAAAGCAGGACAAGAAGCAGCCAACAGAGTGGCGCTGGTTCACTGTCCCCGCCCTCCTGCGTTTCGTCCTCGCCCCCGCCTAGCGCCGGTGTTGCTGTTGTTGTTGTTGTTGTTGTTGTTGTCACGCAGCAGCTGCAGCACAAGCAGTGGCATGAGTGAGTGTGTGTGTGTGTGTGTGTGTGTTGTAGTGTTTGCTCGCATGCATGGCATCACACGCGCTGCACGGTATGGCCTCCTCCTCCGCCCTTGCTTCTCCTCCTCTCCCTCCACACCCGTTCCATCTCACCTCTTCCAGTTCCTCTGGCTGCAGGTCTGCCATGTAGTCCGGATCCACCTCCACATCACCACCAGCATCGCCACTACCATCATCATCACCACCACCATTGCCACCATCATCGCCTTGGCGCTGCATGTAGTTGGTCAGTGAGCGCGTCAGCGACGTTGCAGCCTCTCGCGCCCGGTCAAACACCTCCCGCACACGCACATGCACTTGTTGCCTGGCATGTGTGTGTGTGCGTGTGTGTGTGTGTGCGTGTGTGTGTATGTGTGTGTGTGTGTGTGTGCGTGTGTGTGTATGTGTGTGTGTGTATGTATGTGTATGTGTGTGAGGAGGGGCATCGGCGAAGTAGCAGAGCAGAAACGGCAAGGGAGGGCAGTGCACAAGCGGCCAAAGCATGGTGCGCAAGAGACAACTCCAAAACACGCGGTTGAGAGCGGACCTTGCTTCGGCCATGCGTTGTTCGTCCTGCTCCGTCGCTTCCGCTGAACGGAACACGCGCGCGCACGAGGTAGTTGGTGGTAGCGGAGGAGGGGGGGGGGTGTGTGCCATGGGTGAGAGGGAATAGAAGAGAGGGGCGGCGCCGAGGACTGACATGATGACACACACATACACACCCCGCACACACGCTCACACACACACACACACACACACACACACACACTCACTCACTCACTCACTCACTCACCGTTGAAGTTTGGGTTGAAGCTCTGCAGGAATGCGCGCCAGGGTGCAAGTGCATCACCATCACCGCCACCATCACCGCCGTTGCCATGGCGACCACGGCGGGTTTGTCGCATCTCCTCCTGCTGCTGCTGCTGCTCGTACTCGTTGCTGCCGCCCCAGTCAAGGCGATGGACAAGGGAACAAGGAAAGCAACAGCAGAACGTGCGAGAATGAGCGTGACAGAGAGATTAATTGTCTGCGTGCGTGTATGTTTGAGGGTGGGCGTTCGCGTCTGTCTTCATCAACCACCACCACCACCACCAACATAGCGTACATGCCGTCAGGGGGTGGCATTGGGTCGTGTGCAAACGTGGTGCCGTTCAGGATCGCCGGCGGCAGCAGCGCCACCGTGCTCTGCAGTGACGACGCGCGCATGCAATGTGGCATTTGCCACGTCCATCATGGTCACGGTGAACAAAGGAGAAAACAGAAAGTAAGCTTCGCCGTACTGTCTCTGTGTGTCTGTATGTGTGCGTCTGTGTATGTGTGCATCTGTGCATCTGTGCGTCTGTGCGTCTGTGTGTCTGTGTGTCTGTCTGTCTGTCTGTCTGTGTGTGTGTGTGTGTGTCTGTGATTGATGTCGAACCTCGATGCCAGACATGATGACGTGTCGCAGGATGTTGATCGGCATGTGCGGAAACTGCTGCTTGCGCCTGAACACACACACATACATGCACACGCACGCACGAGCACATACACCACAGACGCGCACACGCGTACGTAAGTCATGATCACACCTTCAATCACCGCGGTGTGAGCAGGTCAAGGTACACGGCGGGCTGAATCAAACCCGCAACACCAACAACACACCAGCGAAACAGTACCACGACCGCTGCCACCCATCTCGACACTGCACACCATCATCATCATCATCACCACCACCATCAGCAGCAGCACAAGCACAGCTGCGCACCATTCAGCAAGCTGCTCTGTCTCCTGCTTTGCGCTCTCGTCCGATTCCATCTTGGCAATCACAGCGGCAGCATTGTTCTGCACGCGTGCAAGCGAAGCAAAACACATGGTCGCCGTGTACGACCGGGATTGATGAGGTCACGTGCACACGTGTGTGTGTGTGTGTGTGTGTGTGTGTGTGTGTGTGTGTGTGTGTGTGTGTGTGTGTGTGTGTGTGTGTGTGTGTGTC
>NW_004754911.1:394952-408186 GCF_000188695.1 Salpingoeca rosetta | reverse complement strand
ATCGCTGCGTATCCACCCCTTAGCCGTTATATACGAAAGAAATCATTTGTGTAGGATGGCCCCCAGCTCTTGTGTGCGTATAAAATAAAATATTAAAGTGACAGCATGTACTCCGCCAACGCATGCTGGTGGTGCCAGGGACAATGACGGGTGCAGTGCATTTGAATGGTGCCATGAGCCACAATGCACACAGTTGGTGACACGGGGCAGTGTCATCACACACACACACACACACACACACACACACACACACACACACACACACACACACACACACACACACACACACACACACACACACACACGCACCCAACGCAGACCACAACGCCGTCTGACAACAACACCCGTGCACTCACGGAGAATGCAAAGTTTGGCAGCCAGTCGAGTTTCTTCTTGGCGCCCCACACGCGGCAGAGCGAGAGAAAATACGAGAGCTCGCGGGAGCGCAGCGCAAAGTAGTCAATCAGCAATATGGCAGCAACAGGGTCCTGAAGTATGCACGTGCATGTGTTGGTGTGTGTGTGTGTGTGTGTGTGTGTGTGAGCGTCAACAAACTTTAAAGTACCAGCCTCAGAGCAACGCACACGTCCCCAGACCACACCGCTTAAGACCCCATCCAGCTCTCTATGACGCGTCCTCCCCTCCCCCCCCACCCCTCCTCACGTTGTCTGGATCGAGGGCGAGGAGGAGTTTGCAGCACTCGAGCGCCGTCCGCCAGCACCCGCGGTGGCTCACGTACGAGATGTGCCTACACCCACACGCATGGTGTACGTGTACGTGTGAGTGTGTGTGTGTGTGTGTGTGCGTGCGTGTGTGTGTGTGTGTGCGTGTATGTGTGTGTGTTCAGACGCAAAGGTGAGCTCATACGAGAGACGGCATCTCACGAACAACAACAGCAACAACAACAGCTTCACAGAAACATGGTGGCAAGTGGCTTCAATTTCACTCAGAACCCCATCAATCAACCCTTCCCTTCTCCCCTCACCTCCCCCCCTTCCCACTTATGAGTTCCAAACGGACTTGAAGAGCGCGATGAAAAATGCCCTGTTCTCGTAGTAGCGGTAGTCGAGGAAGCAGTCCCCTTTGCTCGGGTTGAACATGGGGTGCATGTTCGCCTCAAAGCAGTACAGCGCGCGTTCAACAAGCTCCCCAGCCTGCGCTGTGTCGCCATGCACACGCACCACCTGGAGGCCGGCCAGGGAGGAATAGGAGTAGGGGAGGCGAAGGTTGTTGGTGCGTCACGTCAATGTGAACAGGGAACACGTGTAGGGTGGCAGGGACTCATGTGTCAACGGTTATAAGGATGAAGAACACGAAGCCAGCGTGACCTTTGCACTCAACCAAACAACAAACCCACACGGGCGCCTATCCACGCGTCCAACCATGCAACCAAATCACACGAGCACCTCCAACAAACCAGCTGACAATCCCCCATCCATCCATCCATCCCTCCCTCCACTCGCCCCGGACCTGGCTCATCTGCAGGAGCGTGTCGACGTGGTAAGGGTGGCGGCGAAGAATGTGCTCAAACGCCCGCGGATCGTACCCTTTCACCGCGCGCAGGAACAGCTGCTGCACCTCCCGATATGAAGACGAGTGCGCAAACCGAAACACGTGCTGCCTCGCATTGCCAGCTGTTGCTGTCGCTGTCGCTGTTGATGCTGACGACGGTGAGGAGGAGGAGGAGGAGGGCTGCGATGGCGGTGGTTGTGCGTCCTTGTCGACGGTCATGGTGATGCCCAGGCGCCCGAGCGGCGGCCAGTCCGGCTTCGGCGTCACCATCGCAGACCGCACAGCACGCCCGCGCACCCTGGTGGTATTGGTGGTGGTGGTGGTGGTGGTGATGGTGTGTGGAAAGGGTGAGGAACAGAAGGAGAAGCAGAGGAAGAGAAAGAGGTGCGTTGTGGGAGAGCAGAAAGCAGCAGTGGCGCGTGGCAGCGTACCTGTGCTGGGGTGTCTGGAACGTGTGTGTGGCTCGGCCGGAGGTGCGCGCCTTGAATTTGCGTTGCAGCTCCTTCTCCGCATTCAGATACCTGTCGATGCGCACGAGACGGGATAGAATGTGTTCAAAGAGGGCAGGGGACAAAGACGACCATCGTGAGCCACACACACACACACACACACACACACACACACACACACACACACACACACACACACACACACACACACACACACACACACACACACAGAGAGAGAGAGAGAGAGAGAGAGAGAGACACACACACACAGAGAGAGACACACACACACACTTATGCACATGCACTGTTATGTACGTCCACTCGCTCGTACGCACGTAACACATGCACGCAGGCACGCATACACACGCACACATGCACACATGCACACATACACACCTTCTGTCGACGGCAAGAATGGACTGCTCGGACAAGGAGGGATCCTGCTGTCCCCCAGGCTTGGAACTCGTTGCACCTTCGCCTGTCTCCCCAAATTGCTCTTGAACGCTCTGCATATGAAAAGCAGATGAGTGAGGGCTAGCCGTAGCTTGCCTGTCGATGGACACACACACACACAATCACACACACACAATCACAATCACAATCACAATCACAATCACAATCACACACACACGCAAGGATACGTACCTTGATGAGCGCGTCCAAGTCGCCATCATCGTTGTCATTGTTGGGTAGGCTGCCTCCCGCCTTCTGGCGCACCTCATCCGCACCACCATTGTCTTTGGTGGCAAGGCCGTCGTGCTCCTCCTCCTCCTCCTCCTCCTCGTCGTCGTCATCATCATCATCAAGCCGGGGCACTGGTGTCTGTCTCTTCTTGTTCTTCTTCTTGTTGCGGCGCTTCCTGTTCTTCTTGCGTTTGGACTGCGCCAATGCCTCCGCAACGCCGTCTTGCTCGTCCTCTGCCGGCTGCTGGGTGGGCTTCTCCTGCTCGTGCTGCTCCTCCTCTTGTTCCTCTTCATCATCGTCTTCTTCCTCCTCCTCGTCCATCTGCAATGGGGGATGGGGGGTGGTGTTGCGAAGGGACATTCGTCAGCTTCGAGCATTGTCGGAAGGCAAACCAATCTAGCAACTCCCACTGCAAGAACACACACACACACACACACACACACACACACACACACACACACACACACACACACACACACACACACACACACGCACACACACCAAGGCAGCGAACGCGCTGAATCTTGAGGCAGGGGCTGCTTCGCCTTTGCTGTCGCTGTCGTTGTCGCTGTCATTGCTGTTGCTGCCATCATCATTGCCATCACTTGGCTGCCCCTGTCGTTGATCAGCGTGTGTCCTCTCCGACTCCGGCTCAACTGCAAGGTCTACCGCGCAGCAAAGCCAGAGGCAGTGTGTGTGTGTGTGTGTGTGTGTGTGTGTGTGTGTGTGTGCGAGCCATGAGACGTCGTTCGTTCGTTCATTGCACATCCCCACAAGCAGGCAAGCGAGCGAACGGGCAAACGAGCAAGCGAGCAAGCGCAGCATCCCACTCTCGCTGCCCACTTCATCACAATCACCGGTCTCGGGGTTGTCCCCGCGAAGTCGACGCAAGCGACGCAAGTGGCGGCTCGACATCACCCCCTGGTGCTTTGTGTGTGTGTGTGTGATGCGGTTGTGAACGTCCTCTTCTTCTTCTTCTTCTTCTTCTTCCTTTTGCTTTGTGCGTGTGCTTTATTTCCGCTTGCTTCGCTTTTCTCTCTGTTCTTTGCTTGGGCTTGGAGCAAGGACATGACGCTGAGGAAGAGGACACTGGGGCAGACTCCCACGCTGCTGCCACTGAGACTGCTGGGTGTCTGCTGGGTGGCGCTTGTTGTTGTTGTGCAACAGCAGCAGCATGGCTGGTGCTGTGTAGGGGAGGTGGTGCTGGTGGAGGACGACGCAGGCACGCTGCACATCAACACGAGCGATCCGCTGAGCCAGCCCGTGCTGGTCAACGGCGTGGACGTGAACGGCATGCTGGCTGCCCAGCAGAGCATCATCGGCATGCAGCAGAGCGCAATTCGCACGCAACAGAGCATGCTTGACACAGAGAGGAGCATCAACACAGCGCAACAGAGTGCTCTGGAGGCGCAGCAGCGTGCTCTGGAAGCGCAGCAGAGCACGATCAAAGAGTTGTGCCAGGTGAAGGTTCGAGCCAGGCAGTTTGGAGAGCTTGGTTCAGCAAACAGCAAGTGGGTTGGTGGTGTGCTGGCCAACAACGGGCTCATCTACGCTGCTCCGCACTCTGCGAGTACTGTTCTCATCATCGACCCCCGCACCAACACAGTGGATACAACATCCATATCTGGGCTTGGCGCAGACACGAGCAAATGGGCTGGCGCGGTATTGGCAGGCAATGGCTTCATCTACATGTTTCCGTCACACAGGACAACAGTGCTCATCATCGACCCCAAAGTCAACATGGCCGACACCACCAGCATTCAGGATCTTGGAATTGAGCCTGGGAAGTGGCTCAGCGGGATTGTAGCTGACAACGGCCTCATCTTTGGCATCCCCTACTCCGCCACCTCTGTGCTGATCATCGATCCAACGACCAATGTTGTAGACCTCACGACACTGTCCAACCTTTCCGCGAACAAATACAAATGGTACGGCGGTGTACAAGCGAACAACGGTCTTATCTACTGCATCCCAGTCTCCGCCAGCAATGTCCTCATCGTCGACCCAGCATCTCTCAGCATAGACATCACCGCAATCGAAGGGCTGGGCGCGAATCCGTACAAGTGGTTTGATGGCGTGCTTGCAGGCAACGGCCTGATCTACACGGTTCCAGCACACTCTGGAGCGTCGCTTGTGATCGACCCGCGCACGAACACGACGAGTTACCTCCTCGTTGCAGATCCAACAAACTCGGCCAAATGGGCTCGAGGAGTAGTTGCGCCGAACGGCAACATCATCGGCATCCCGTTTGATGACTCGTCCGTCCTCATCATTGATCCAACGACAAACGCCACTGACACCACCACCATCAGTGCCATTGAGGGAACAAGTATGTATCACGGTGGCGTGCTCGCCCCCAACGGTCTTGTCTATGGTATCCCAAGCGCCGCCAGTGTTGTGCTCGTCGTCGACCCTGGATGCTGAGAGCGTGTGTGTGTGTGTGTGTGTGTGTGTGTGTGTGTGTGTGTGTGTGTGTGTGTGTGTGTGTGTGTGTGTGTGTGTGTGTGTGTGTGTGTGTGTGTGTGTGTGTGTGTGGGTGTGTGGGTGTGTGGGTGTGTGGGTGTGGGTGGGTGGGTGTGGGTGGGTGGGTGTCTGTCTGTCTGTCTGTATACTCGTTTGTTTGCCACCTTCAGCCTGTCTGCTTTGCATGCCCACCGATGCCACCTTTGCCCGCCCCGCGTTTCAACCAAGCATCACAAGCCAATCAATCTCTTGCTCAACCTCTCAGTTCCCATTGATGTGACCGCTACAAGCCCAAACGGGCCGTTCACCCTTTGAGTCTGCTCATGTACTCGTCTAATGTAAACCAAATGCGTGTGCCAATGTTGAGCAAAAGCGGCCACGCATGCGCACTTTGAAGTCCTCATACCAAGTCACCAGCGCAACCCTGCGCGGTGCGGTTGTGTGCAGCAGAAAGCAATGGTACCGTGATGAGTGCTGTGCGTGTAAGGTACAAGATAGGGGGTGCAGCATGTGCTCCAGCACCCGCGTGGATACAACACACTATGCACGCCGTTGTTTCGTTTGACGTACCGCTGTTGAAACAGCTGTTGTGGTGTCTTCCTCTGCTCCCGCTCCAGCACTGCTGGTAAATCTCTCCAGTCCTTCACATAAATGAATGGCGCCTCAAGCTCCTGCAGTAACCAAGATAGTGTGTGTATGTGTGTGTGTGTTTGGAGGTAAGAGCTGGCGCGGATGGGACAGCAGCATGCCAGCATATCGTCCTTTCTGGCTTGTTAGACAGATGTCTACACACCTTGAGAAGGGCGAGGGGATCGCGCCCACACGTCTTTGGTTGGATCACGTCCTCCACAATTGGCGTGCTGCCCGCTGCGGCTGCCTCATACCATCGATAACACCTTCAAGCACGCATGCAAGGATGTGCGTGCGCGCGTGTGTGTGTTTGTGTGTGTGTGTTTGTGTGTGTTTGTCGGCATGAGCAAACGAGGGCCGACAGCGACACATGTCCGACCTTATCACATCACATCACGCACAGCATCACACATGCATGCTCGTACTCTGTGTTTAGGCCTGCCGGAGCCAATGTGTATTCGCTCTCTAGAAGCATCTGCTTGTACTCCTCGGCAGTCTCTGGCGTCTCGTTGGGAAGCCACTGTGTCCGTGCCTGTCGTCCAAGATACATGACGTGATACAAACCACAGCAATGAAACAAAATACACCAAGTTGCCCATGTCTCCATGTTGAGGCGTCACGCACGCACACGTACACAACTCAACTCAACTCAACTCAACTCAACTCCACCCAACTCGCCCCAACTCAACTTAACTCAACTCCACTCCACTCCACTCCACTCAACACGCGCACGCGCCTCACGTTGATGAAACAGTCTTTTGCCAAGCCACTTGCTCGCAGCACTTGCAGCAGTGTTTCGCGAGAAGAACCCTCGTAAATCTGTTAGTGGTCACAGTGTAGGTGGGGAGAATGATATGAGTTTCACGCGATTGGGTCAATGTGTCGCCTGCCTGCATGCACGAATACGCAACACGACACGACGTACATTACAAGAGTGCACGACAGCATACCACAGCGCACCGTTGCCTGGAGGTTGCAGAGGTACTTGCGTCGAGTCTTGCGAACTGCGGTGATGGTGATGTTTGGGTTTGGGCCGACAGCAGCGAGGTAATTGATGGCGCGCGGGAACTTGCGATACGTGGCGACGCCAAGTGGCCACTGCTGCACGCGCACACCATCCACCCAATCCTGCCGAAAGTAAAGCAAAGCAACATTGACGGTGGAAGTTGAGGGGGGGGGGTGCGTGAGTGCGTGAGTGTGAGTGTGGGGGAAGCGCGTGAGTAAGGCGGGATGGCAAGACACCCAACACAATTCACGAGCATAACGCGACACTCACACACACACAGCCAGTGCACACACACACACACACACACACACACACACACACACACACACACACACACACATACACGCATACACGCATACACACACGCACACACACACACGCACACACACATACACACACACACACCTTGCCTCCGTAGACCATGAAGGCAAACTTGATCTTAAAGCGACCTTCGTCTTCCAAGTACGGGCGAAGCCAGTGGTTGGTGCAGTCTTCCTGAGCCAGGACCACCAAACCAACCGCCTGATCCAGATCAAAGCGCAAAGCCGCGGCATGAGCCAGGGAAGAAGCACAACGCCCGTTCAGTGAGAAGAAGCGCCAACACAACACATCATGCAATACACAGGGAGAAAGCGTGCAGTGGCACAACCTCGAGGTGTGGCAATTGTGGCAGCAGGTCCAGCCATTGCTTTGCCGTGGGTATCTTTTCCTCATTGTGTCCGTTGAGAATGAGCACCACTACAATGCAAGCAAGCAAATGACAGCATGGAGGGTGTCGCGCATGCCACATGCCCGCACAAGCATCAACACGTGCACCCGCGATGAGATCTGAGCCTTCTTGCCGCAAAACATAGAGGGAGAGAGAGGGGGGGGGAGACAGAGAGAGAGAACGAGCGAGCCAGAGAGAGAGAGAGAGAGATGCTCGCACACTCACGCTCACACTCATTCACTCATGCTCCAACTCATTCACTCACTCACACAGTTCCTCACACACATACACACATTGACATATACACACACGTGCATGCGTGCACGCACCATGTTTTGCATTGTGGGGCACTTTTTGTGGAATGACGCCAGGCCCGCTACGGAAGTTGAGCTTGACACGTGGACATTGGCCTTGGCTGAAGAACCACACACCGTTTAGTCGCGGTTCAATTACCGTCTGCATGATGTGTTCCTGAAAGTACGTCCCAATGGCAGCTTTCGCTGTGTGTGTGCGTGTGTGCGAGTAAGTGTGTGTGAGTGAGTGGGTGTGTGCAGTTGCTGAGTGAGTGGGAGTAAGCAATGTGTGAGTGATGTGTGTGTGAATGGGTGTGTGTACGTGAGTGAGTGGGAGTAAGCAATGTGTGAGTGAGTGGGAGTTGCTGAGCTTGTGAACCATTTCAACGTGCCAACTTCGTACTGCTGCCACTCAGTGACGCGAACAACACCATCCATATCAACACGCTGATCTGCTTGCCTGCATGCATCGTCCCGCAATGGTGCACCAAGTATCAAACACCCACTCACTCACTCGCAAACTCGCTCACTCACAAGAACGCAAGAACACACACACACACACACACACACACACACACACACACACACACACACACACACACACACACACACACACACACACACTGGACTTACACCAAACTTCGACGGTGTGCTGCTTTGGCTGAGCCTGGTTGTCGGTTAAAAGCTGCCTCCATGCACGCATGAGGTCATCGTCGTCTTCGTCACCCCTGTCATGTGCCACAACAACCCGCTTCGTGTGACGGCCACGGTAACCATGACGTGGGAGCTGTTCCAGCTGCCCTTGTCCACCATTACTTTGCTGCTCCCATCTTGGATCACCTGCACGGTTTCCTCTCCTGTCCCCGTCAACACCCAAATCCCTACTGCTTCTTCCACCACCACCACCACCACCCTGTGGCATCAGCGTCGCCCACGCATACAAGCACACGCCAATGTTGATGGCCACCAGCACGCTGCCAACCACAAGCCACGCAGAACAACCCCTCCTCTTCATCGTCGTCGTTGGCTTCCACACACTTCGTTTCTCCTTGAAGGTCTTTTCAACCGTCAATGATAAAGCGGCATCACAATTTGATTACCCTTTCTTGTTGAAAGATTTTATCCAAATTTCTTCAATCCTGCGCAGTTGGGTTCCAAGAGCAGCGTCGCAGACAAAGTGCCCGGCTCATTTTCCCACCTCGCCAACCCCAACGCCATATCCGACGTTGGTGCAGCAGCCAGCCAGCCAGCCAGCCAGCCAGCCTCCTTTCCACATCACACACCAAACAAACCAACCACCACCGTTGAAGATGAAGGTGTCTGTTGTCCTGGCCCTAGTGCTTGGGGCATCGCTGGCCGTGGTGTCCAGCGGCCTGAACCTGGACCGCTGCACGGACATGCTGATGGATGGCCAGCTGCCCACTGCTGCCCAGTACGTCAACGCAACGCACGCCCTCGAGGTCGTGCCGTTCCACAACATTGCCCACGTCCACCCCAAGATTCTCAAGTCCCTGGAGCACACGGTGCTGTACATGTGTGCCGCTGACGATGCCGCCTCCAGCGGCGACGTGGAGCACATTGACATTGTGCGCCTGGAGAAGGCCGTCCTCAACCGCACCATCCAGATCACCACTGCCGTGTCCACCACGCGCCAGCGCTCTGCGCACGACGACACCTTCTTCCGTGGCCTGCTCAACGCGCTCGCGGATGGGCAGACGGACGTGAACAGCATCATCAATGAGGTGACCGGTGGCTGGTGGAACTGCGTGCGCAACGCCGTGTCCACGGCCCGTGACCTCTACCGCCTCTTCACCGCCGGCGCCGGCACCATGCTCGACGTCATCCACAACCTGGCCAGCACCATTGTCAACTGCATCTCCGCGGCCACCAACAACTCCCCGATTGGCTGGGTCCGCCGCGTGTGGCAGGCCGCCCGCCTTGTCCTTCGCGCGTCCTCCATTGCCCGCAACTGCGGCGGCCTGTGGAACACGTACCGCCAGCACGGCTTCAACAGCTTCGAGATGGGCCAGGGCGTTGGCCGCTGCATCAACACGCTGTCCCGCCGCCGCCGCGAGATTGCCGCCCAGCCACCCGCCTCCTGGCACTGCGACCCGGCCTTCTACGGCTCCCACGACGGCTGCGACGTCGGCTGCGGCGCCTTTGATCCCGACTGCAGCGACGCCGCCGAGGACATCCACTACGACCTCGACCAGCACATCGACTACGTGCCTTCCAACATCACCTGGGAGTGCCCCGCCACCTTCTACAACGGCAGCGACGGCTGCGACCTCGGCTGCGGCGCCTGGGATCCCGACTGCGGCCCGGAGGGCTCCCAGATTGACCCGTCCACTGCCCAGGAGTGGCAGCCGCGTTTCGCCATGGCCGTTGCTGCGGAGAACACCTACACCGCCGTGCTGGAGGAGGGCTCCAAGGACGCATCGGGCGCCTCCAGCCACGACGGCCACGTCCTCAGCACCACCAGCATCGGCCTCATTGTTGCCGGCACCGCGCTCGTGACCATGTGCGTGTGCGTCGCCGTGTTTGTTGGCATGTCGCGCCGCGAGCGTGCCAAGCGCGGCCGCCTTGCCCAGAAGCTGGTCAACGACGACGGCGATGCTGCCGCCGCCACCAACGACGAAGCGTACAGCCTCCACTAAACTTGCGCTCGTCGCTGGTCCCCGTGACGTGAGACTGACACGGTCATACACACACACACACACACTCACATGCCTTCCCTCTCTTTTTCTACACGACCATCAAGCAGCTTTGCCTTTCTGCTGCCCGCAATCAACCTCTCCATCCCAGCCGCCTTGCCTGTGTTAGCACGCTTTCCTTTCCCCCACTGTTTTCCTTTCCATTGGTTCCCTCCTTCTATCTGTTCGTGTGTGCCGCGCGTACTGCTTGCACCTTTCCTGCTTGCATGGTGTTGCTTGTGTGGCATGGCGACCACGTTCCCTCCTTCCCTCATTCACACACACCCGCCCCCACATCCGTTTCTGTTTTAACCGACTCCACACGACACCAAACCCAACATCATGATGATCCTCCCTCTTGTTTTGAACAGCAATGAATGGACCACTGAACTGATTCGATTCGTGGTGTGGGTGTGTGGGTGTGTGGGTGTGTGGGTGTGGGTAGAGGGGAGGGGAGGGCAGGAGGCTCCCATCTCAACATTGCTAGTGTGTGCCACAGTTGCTTGGCGCGTCGGGTGATATTGTTGTCATCGTTGACCGCATCAAAAACTTTGCTGACAAATCACCCACAACAACAACAAGAAGCAACTGAACGACTCGTCACATCACTGCTTGCTGCTGGTGCGAGGATGATGACGAACCGACAACCGCAGCAGCAACGCCAGGGCGGCAGGCGGCATGAGAGGAGACGGAGCACCTACGAGCTGCACCCACCTGTGTTGGTCGGCCCGGAGGAAGATGAGGAGGAAGAGGGGTTTGACGATGAGGTGGAGGGCAAGTTGGAGCAACGGCGGCAGCCACCACAGCAGGAACCACAGCAGGCACCGCTCCACCACCACCATGACGACCAGCAACGAAAGAGCAAAGAGGGCAAGATCAAGATGAAGCAAGCAGCCAGGACACACCGCAAGGAGGGCGCTGAACGCGAGGAGGAGAAGGTCGAAGAGGCAGAGGAGGAAGAGGAGCTGTTTGATGAACGCCGCGCGAACCTGACGTTCCTCATCCTTGGCGGCGGGTTCCTGTTTGCCATGATCGCCTTGCTTGGCATCGGCATTATGGATGTCGTGTATGGGGAGTCTCTGCTTGTGCACGCGCTGGCCTCGCTGCTCATCGCCAGCATCAGCGCCTCGGTCGTCGTCACCTACGCCCTTGGCGGGCGGGCAGCCTTCTCGCACCACTGGCGGTGGTTCCAGCCGCTTCGCGGGGGCGTGCGCTTCGTGTCCCTGCAGATCTTCAGCTGGACGCTGTTTGCGCTCTCCCTCGCCCTGCCCACGCTGCCGCTCATCCTGGCACTCTTCTTCCCGTCATCCACCTTCCGCGGCGTCATCCTTGCCGCGGGCCTCTTCGCCTTTGTCTCCCAAGTCGTCATGGCCACCAGCATCATCACCTACCACGAGCCGCAGGAGCAGCACGCGGACGGGGGCGGGGAAGGAGGAGATCAGGGCGGACAACAGGGAAGAGGGAAAGACAGAAGCGGCGAGGGCCAAGCAAGGAAAGGCAGCGAACAGGACACAGCGCAGCAGGACACACAAGAGGACGAACACCGCACAGACCAACACGACAAAACAGCTGCCGCTGAGAGAGCAGCAGCAACAAAGAGAAAGGCCAAGAGGTGGGCGGGCAAGGCACCGGCAGATGGCGGCAAACACAAGAAGCATCATGAAGGCGATGACAAAAGGAAACAGAAGCAACAACAGCAACAACAGGAGGAGCAGGTCCAGGAACAGGAGCAGGCCCAGGACCAGGAGGAAGAGGAGGAGGATGCACGCAGCGTGGCATCTGCCCCGGGCTCGATCGGCTACTTCCTGCAGTCACCACAGGGTCATCGCTGGTGGACATCATTTATTGGGGCCCAAGTGTTGCTCAGCTTGACCGGCCTTGCATACACGGTCCTGTTGGACGTGTACATCAAACACGATGCGGAGCCCATGCTTGTGTTCGCCTGCCTCTGCTGCCTTACTGCTGCCATCTTCCTCACATACGGGGTTGGCGGCCGGTGGGCGTATTCACGCAAGCAGTGGTCCTTCTTCCAGCCGTTTATTGGAGGCCCCATCTTCATTGCCCTGCAGATGCTTGCGTGGACCTTCTTTGGCACGGCCGCGTTTGTGTTTCTGCTGCACATTCTGCGTGCGCTCTCGGTCTGCATCCCCGCTTACACGGACGACGTGAGTGCCCTCCCCACCATCACCACCGCGGGGCTGGCGGCCTTCCTTGCCCAAGTCATCAACGTCGCTTCACTCTTCGGTGTGTGTGTGTGTGTGTGTGTGTGTGTGTGTGTGTGTTTGTGTGTGTTTGTGTGTGTGTGTGTTTGTGTGTGTGTGTGTGTTTGTGTGCGTGTGTGAGTTTATGTGTAAGTGTGTGTACGAGAAAAGCGTACATTGATGGAGAAGGACAGTCCGATGTAGAAAGCAAGGGGAAAAAACACTGTTAGAGTAAATGGTCCAGGGCCAGATACTGCTTCAATACAGTATTTGACTGAATTCACCTGACCACAGCCGCAAACCGCAACGCAATGACTACCTCTGTCCTGGCACGTGCAGGAGACAATAGCGATTGACCATTTACTGTGCATACATGTGTACTCGGTCGATCGACGATTACTAACAGTGGAGACGCAGATCTGTAAACTGAATACTATATTTATAAAAACTTAAATAACAAAAAATAAAGAGGCGAAACACTGGTTGATGAAAAGGGGCGTGTCTGTAGAACTGGAGGTGTGAGCGAGCGACGACTGAGCCGCTAGCTAGAGGGTTGACAGCATTCTGCAAACTATGTAATGTTGAATGAAGTAA
>NW_004754911.1:361749-394852 GCF_000188695.1 Salpingoeca rosetta | reverse complement strand
CACACACACACACACACACACACACACACACACACACACACACACACACACACACACACACACACACACACACACACACACAATTGCAGTACATCATCATGTTCTTTGCAGTGTCGCTGTTCCTGTGCCAGTTCTTCCCCACCTTGGTTGTCACCACGTGGGCGCTGATGGGGGCTGCATATGTCCCCACGTTTGCGCGCACCCCGAGCGTGAATGGTCGTCGTATGCTCAAGTCTATTGTCGGCCACTGGGTTGTTGTTGAGCTCGAAAAGTACTTTCAACTTGCCATCTACAAGAACTTTGACGGTAAGTGCGTGCTTGTGCTGTTGTTTGTTTGTTTGTGCGTGCGTTTGTGCGTGCGTTTGTGCGTGCGTGTGTGTGTGTCTGTGTGTGTGTGTGTGTGTGTGTGTCTGTGTGCGTGTGTGTGTGTGTGTGTGTCTGTGTGTGTCTGTGTGTGTGTGTCTGTTCGTTGGTGACACTAGCAATTCAAATCTCACCATACTTGACACATGCCTCTACCTCCCCGCCCCGCCCTCCCCCCCCGCAGCACTCCCATCCGACTCCCGCTTCATAATCGGATACCATCCCCACGGCATTTTCCCGGCCGCGTGTTTGTACATGACCCGCACGCGCCAGTGGCAGCGCATGTTCCCGCATGTGCTCCCTGCCGTCCTGTCGTCAAGCATCGTGCACTATGTGCCCTTGTTTCGCGACGTGCTGCAGCTGCTGGGCGGATACGAGGTGTGTATGTGTATGTGTATGTGTGTGTGTCTGTGTGAGAGAGAGAGAGAGCGAGAGTTATGGAGATCCACAGACAGACAGACAGACAGACAGACAGACAGACGTCCACAACCTCACATACACACACAAACACACATACACGCGTATGGATGCGCATAAATGACTTTCTGTTCGTGCTCATGCGCATCACCGCTTGCAGGTGAGCCGAGGTGTGTTCATTTCGGCGCTGCGCAAGCACGACTCCGTGGTGTTGGTGCCCGGCGGACAAGTGGAGATGATTTCCTCTCGCTCGGATTCAAACAGCATCACCATCGACACGTCGCACCGTGGGTTTGTGAAGCTGGCACTGGAGCAGGCCGCAAGGAGCAACAAGCCCATCTACCTGCTGCCCACGTACGGCTTTAACGAGACGCGCACCCTCGACAATGTGCGCGCACCGCACGCCATGCAACGCTTTGTGACCAAAGCCCTCAAGGCAAACGTGATCTACCTCCCATATGGCCAGTTTGGCCTTCCCGGTTACCCGCGCACCGTCCCAGTGCGTCCCTTGCTCTATGCGTGCTTGTATCTGTGTTTAGGCATGTGTGTTTGTGTGGTTGTGTGTATATGTACATGTGTGATTGTGTGATTGTGCGCCTGTGTATCCCTGTTTGTGTGTGTGTGTCTGTGTCTGTGTATCTGTGTGTGTGTGATTGTGTGATTGTGCGCCTGTGTGTCTCTGTTTGTGTGTGCACCTTTGTCCTTGTGTCGTGTACACCATGCCCTGTGTCTGCAGGGCCAAGGTTTCACGCAGAACACCATCGCTCATGCATGACATCCTTGCCTACATGTGTGTGTGTGTGTTCGCCAGGTTTCCGTGGCCATTGGCGAGCCGGTCAAAGTTCCACCTGTTCACCATCCAACAAGAACACAAGTCGACCTCGTCTATCGCAGGTGCTTGCCATGCAAATGATGCATGCTTGCGCGCGCGTGTGTGTGTATGCATGTATGCATGTGTGTGTGTGTGTGCGTATGCAAGTGTGTGCACACGTGAACAAGCGCCTGCACACGTGAACAAGCGCCGAGGGCAGTGACAGATGTGCTTCGCTCATGCTGAACAACGGGGTGTTGCCGCATCAGGTACCTCGATTCGCTGCAGGCGGCGTTTGAGGCCTTTAAGCGCGATGCTGGTTGTGAAGATGACTCCCTCGTGTTCTCACCTCCCGAGCAAACACTCGACGGTGAGTATATTCGACCAGCTCTGTGTGTATGTATGTATGTGTGTGTGTGCGTGTGTGTGTGTGTGTGTGTGTGTGTGTGTACTGTGCTATGCTGTGCTATGCTGTGCTGTGCTGTCTTGCGTATCCATGTGTCTGGGAAGCTTATTGTGTGCGTGATGGTGCAACGACTCTGCATGTTGATTGGTTAACGATAACATGTTCGTTATCCGCTGTAACTTACGTGTTTATAACTGCACACACACATACACCTTCACCCACACCTTCACCCACCTTCACACACACCTTCACCCCCACACCTTCACCCACACACACACACACACGCACACACACACACACATACACTTCACACACACATACACTTCACACACACACACACATCCACATTCACCCACCCACACGCACACACACACACACACACATACACTTCACCCACCCACCCACACACACACACACACACACACACACACGCACACACACTCAAACACATAGCGGGTTCGTTTGAGGATGCGTGGGCAGCCGTCAAAGACGACAGCAATCCAACCCCGAAGAAGCACCACCCGCGACACAACGGCGTTGAAATGCTCATCATGGGATCCCTCCTCTCCTTCCTGTTCTGGACTATTGTGTGGACAGCGTACCATCAAAGACACAACTGAGGGTGTCAGTCAGCGGCAGCACTGAACGAAACAAATAAATGCACACAATCCTGCCACTTTCGTGTCATTGGCCATCACACTGCCGCTGTCATTGCGTTATGTATTGTCGAAGAGGAACCATCATGGTGTCACATTGTTACATTGCAACGAGCCGCTGTTGTACTGAGGCCTGCTCATCATCTTTGTTGACATGCACAATCTGCAAAAGCACCTGCTTGCTCATCGTTTGCCCTCCGTTGTTATTCGTTTGCCATCGTTTCAGTGCAGCATCGTAAACAAAACAAAACAATACATACACAGGCACCGTCGCTGAACAACATCACCAGTAACGACCACCACCCGCTTCGTTGGGGGGGGGGGTGGTTTCCGATTGCTACGCCCAATTTAATCGGTGTTGACACGTGCGTGTCCTGACTGCTTGCAACAACTCAACACCGTCCACCCTCTTCTCCGCTCCATTGTGATACGCATACCCACACAAATACAAAGTTCATATTGCCAAACTACTAGTAGCCAGTACGCGCCAATTACTACGCTATCCTCAACTTCGCTCCCGAGCACCTCATTCGCACCATGACACCACATCTTCATTCCTTTGCGGGCGCAATCCTCGAGTTCACAGTCTGCAGCGCCGCCCACCTGTCAACCAGACGCGCGCATACACACACACACACAGAACATGAGTATTCGACGCCAATCACCAAAAGATACGTCACTCTTCTGCCATGCACATCACCGTATTCGCTCAATCCGCGAAAAAAAGACACACACACACACAACACAATACAAACACAACACCCACGCGCACCAACACAACACAACACGCACACACACACACACACAATACGTACCTCTGTTCCCACATGCCGTCTCGGCCTGCGACTTGAGCGTTGTACGCCAAGCTGTACTTCAGCACGAGCTGTCATGCAATATCCCGCCAACGCAGGTTCGAAACGTTGTGAAATGAGTAAACATGGGAATCGTTTCAATCGTTGGCCCAATATTCCTCGCTCCACGCACATGCACACACGCGCGTGCACACACACGCACACGCACACACGCACACGCACAGCCAACCTTGCGAATGTAGTTTGCGACACCGCTGTTGCGGACCATGGTCGGCTTCTGCGGGGTGAGGGTGGCCTGGATCCTGCGATCCGTCTCCTCAACCCACACGCGATACGCATCCACGCTCAGCGGCTGCACAGAGGAATCAAGCAGGCACCAGGAAAAAAAAGAAGATGAGCCAGTGTACACAATTCCACGAGCCACGCACCAAACCGTGGTCACTTCACAAGTCACTTTCACGCCACTCTCTTCCACCACATCTGCACACCTGCACGATGATCATGACGGGGATGGGCTCGTTGTTCCTCGTCACGTCGTCAGGAAGGCCCTCCCAATCGCCATCGCAGTACCTAACCAGGACATAGCACAACAACAAAGAACACGGTGAGCCACACTGGTTTCACAAGCGTAAGGGTTGCCGGCAAAACAGGAAAATACAAATGCATACGCGCACACGCACACACGCGCACGCACACACACGCACATACACACACACACACACACACATGAAACACACACACACATGAAACACACACACACATGCGCACGCACGCACACACAAAAACATACAGGATGCAGATGGGCGTCTTGAGGATTGGATGCTGCTTGCGTGGGCCAGACTCAATGACCAGGGGGTGGTGCACATGGAAGTTCAGCTGCACAAGCTCCGCCTGTATGCAACAAAACGGTACAATGCAAGCAACGATGAGTGAAGAAAGAGGGGCACACAACAAACTAACACGCAAAACAAACAAACAAACAAACAAACAAAGTGAAAACAAACAAAACCATGGCCAATGCGTCACGCACCTGCCAGATGATGAGGTCTGGAGCAGGGGGCTGGCGCACGAGCGCACACTCCTGCTCAACAATCGCAGCACGAAAGCAAACCAGGAGTGAGTCAACAAAACAGGTTGTAAGTTAGTCCACGCACACGTATTCACTCAAACACACACATACACACTTTTTCACACGCATGCTGCGTATCCTCCCCCCCCCCTCTCCCAACATCTGTGCCTCCGGCTCTCCACGCGAAAGCAAAGCAACGCACCCCAAGGGCTCTGAGGAAGGCCGAGTATCTGCTGGGGGTGATGAGGCCCGCGTCGAGCACAATGTCGTCAAAGTCCGGCTTCCCCTCCACCAGCGGAAGAAACAGGATGCTCACGTCGTGGATGTTCTCAAAGTACGCCCGCTGCTCAAACGCCGTTGCCAGCGGCGGCGGCGAGCGGACGCGGCGCGTGCTCAAGCCAAAGATGGCCCGCATCGCCATCAGCATGGCAGAGTCAAACGCCGTCTCGCCAACCTCAGACTGCGGGTACGGCTCGATCGTCGCCACCTGCTTCGAGTCGTCAGCAACAACCGTATCCACGCTCGTGTTGGGGTCCTCCGCGCCAACGCCACCATCCTCCACGCCGTCGCCACTGCGCAAGCCATTGCTCTTGGTGCTGGTTGCGGTATTGTCAGTGGTGGTGGTGGTGGTGGTGGCCGTGGAAGCGTTTGCTGATTCGTCGACGGGTGGCAGCATCATTGGCGTCGGCGTGGCCCTGCGCTCGCCTTCCTCATCGCCTCCGTGTCGACTGCACACCCCGCTGCTGGTGCCGCTCACGCTGTTCCTGCTGCTCGGCACCAAGCTGTTGTGCCGTGTCGTGTTGCTGCTGCTGTTCGCGCTGCTGCCCTTGTTGGCGGACGCGCCGTCCGACCCCTGCTCCTCCTCATACCACTCGCACGCCACCAGCCGCTGGATGTCCAGGTACTCGTGCAGCTGCTTTGACAGCGGGTGCGGCAGGATGGCTGACACGTCGTAGCCTTCAAGCGCCGCCTGCCGCAGGCAGTCCACCTCCCACTGCAGCAGCTCCTTGGGCATCGCTGCCGGCCGCACAGAGCGCGTGTCGTGTGGCAGCGGTCCGTTGGTGATCAGGCCCATCGAGTGCCACGACGCACCACCGCCCTCGCCGTCACCGCTCCCATGCACCGCACTGTACGCCGTGGCAGTGCTGCTGCTGGTGGTGGTGGCGGCGGTGCCGGGCTTGCCCGGGGACGCGGAGGAAGGAGAAGCAGGCGTGTTTGCTCCTGTCGTCGTGGTCGTGCCCGTGGTCGTAGCAGCGGTGATGGTAGTGGTGGTCGTCGTTGCAGTCACAGCAGCGGCCACATGCCCGTTGCTGGCGCTCACCGACGAGGTGGCAAGAGCCGCCAGAGTGGTGGCAGTGGTGGTGCTGGTGCTGGTGCTGGCGACGACGGTACCTGCTGCTGTCGCGGAAGGCGACGTGAGAGTGTCATCTGGTGGCGGCGTGGTGACAATGGCCGGTACTGGCTGCTTGCCCTTCGTCTGCTGATGCTGATGCTTGCCTTGTGCTGCGCCTAGAGGTGAGACTGCACCTCGAGTACCGCCAGAGCCGTCATCACCGCTGCATGCAGTCTGCTGCTGTTGCTGCTTCGTTGATGATGCCTTCTTGCGTTCCAGCTCCTCTGTGCTGCGTGCCCGTCTGAACGTGTTCCTGAACAGGCTGCTCATGCTGCCACTGCGGGTCTTGCTTTCCCTGAGAATGGCCGCTGCACGCGTCTTGCTGCTCGCCGACGACAGCGACCGCGCCACCACGCCATCACGGCTGGTGCTGTCCCCACCATCGCCGTCCGCGGGCACGGGCGTTGCGTCGCGGGGTGGGGCGCGCAGGAACGGCGGCTCAGAGGCGTCGCTCGCCTCGTGCGCGACCTGCAGCAGCGGCCACAGGTTGAGCGTGAACCACTCGCTCAGCGTAGGCGTAAACACCTCAAACAGGCACAGGGCGGACGGGTTGACGCGGGCAGCAATGAGCATGCCGCGGCGGCAGAAGAACGCCACTTTTGTGCCGTGCTGCTCCTGGAAAAACTGCCGGGGCGCAAGCGGGAACGGCTGTCGTAATGTTGATGGTGGTGGTGGTAAGAGAAGGGACGTGGTGTTATGTGAATCAAGCGTCACCATGAACACGAGGGTGATTGAGAGGCCATTGCGATGATGACGAATAAACTCGTGCCTTGCCTTCAACACCCAGTTGCTTGCGTCACACACACACACACACACACACACACACACACACACATAGACACACAAAACACATGCAAGTTCACATTCACCCTGACCATGTCCAGGAGCTCGCGGCCGCCGTGTCTGTCTACGGTTCTGTTTGCGTAGCGCTTGAGCAAGTCGAGCAGCACGCCGCGCCGCTGGTCCAGCATGCGCTGCTGCGCCGGCGTCGTCGCCTTCTTCTTCGCCGCCTGGTGGAACTGGAGAATGGCTGCTCACAAGGAACACACCGCACCAGCAGGCACAACAGTTGGAATAACAGCAAAACACAAAATGCAGAGGAGATAAGCGGTAAGGAACGGTCGTGTCAACAGCGCACGCATTGGCCATGCACGCGACTGCCACAGGTCAAACAAGGGTCCAGGATCGTGAAGCAAGCAACGTGTTGTTGTGCACACACGCACACACACACGCACACACACGTGTACACGCACACGCACACGCACACATACACCGAACCGCACCTCGCTCAAGCTCTGGTCGGTACTTCTTGCGGTCCTTGAGGGTCAACTTGACAAAGTACAGCGTGAGCACACGCATAGCCAGTGCGTTTGCGTAACCAGTCGTTTGCCTGCCAAATCCAACGCAAATGCAGTGCAAGCGCACGCGCAATTCGCAATGCTTGTGAGAGAAGCAAACTTGTCACGGGCAAAACATGCATACGCAGTGCACACATGAAACGAAGACCGCGCGTAGAAGGGTCAATGGAGGAATGATTGGGCTTACACAGGCTCCTCTGCGGAGGACAAAGCCGTCACGTCGTTGAGCGGAAGGTACGCAAAGCAGCCCTCCACCAGGCGATTCAGCACCTGAAGGCGACATGGATGACATGCCAAGTAGTGAGCACAGGGACAACAGCTTATTCACAGCCACACACACACACACACACACACACACACACACACACACACACACACACACACACACACACACACACACACGCACAAACAAACAAACAAACAAACAAACAAACAAACAAACAAACAAACAGACAGACAAACAAGACGCGCACCAGCGAGAGTCGGATGATGTTCTTGTGCTTGTCCAGGATCTTCAGGATTCCTGGAATGGCAATGACAGCAAGCAACAACTCTGACAGGCAGACGCACACCAACCGACAGGCAGCGGTGAGACAGTGGTGGTGACAGACAGCAAGCCAAGGCAACGCAGTCTCTGTGGAACCATTTGCACGTTTAACGAGCATGTGGTGTACTCTTTACCGAGCTTGACGAGCCAGCGACGCGGATTTTCCTGTCCATACGGAAACTTGTGCAATACCTGCGGCATTCCGAATACAATGCGTCATTGCAGAGCACACGCGTGTTACAACGGGTACAGGCACCGATACACAGTACACGGGCCGTGAAACAGAGAGCAAGGTCGCCTGCACACGCACGCAAACACACGTGCATACACACACAGATGGACACATGTGTGCCTGCAAGATATGGATAGAGGGTACTGCACCTCGCTGATGGAGCCCGACATTTCGTCGGGGTAGTTGTGCAGCAGAGACATGATTGTGGCCGTCGTCCAATGGGGATGCACAGCGATGATGTCATTCTCACACAACCTGCAGCAAGCAGCAATTGCAACAACAGCAGTTGCAGTTAAGCCTTATGCGTGTACTATCACGCATGAGCGGGTGATACAAGACCACATCACGCGCACCCACACACACGCGCGCACTCACACATACTCAGACACACACACACACACACACAGGCACACAAACACACACACACACACATACACACACACACACCGCTTTGTGTATTCGTTGCTTGGGCCGTTGAAGTTGAGCATAAAGCCGAGAAAGAGGAAGAGGTCGTGCAGGACGGGCTCGCAGGCGGAGACGGCCACGTCTGGAAAGTACTTGTCCCGCGAGTAGCCGAGCCGCGAGATGCACTGGATCACGGCTGGGATGCTCTTCTTGATGGCTGCAGAGGACACAAAGTCCTGGAAGCGCCAGCACGACATGAGCGTGTACAGCGAGGCCACAATCCACTGCAGAATGAAAAAGGGCACCCGGCGGCCCAGGCCTTTGACAAGCTCTGGGATCAGCTTCTCAATCTTCGCCCGCAGCTCTGCAATCACGCCATTCCCGAGCCCGCTGCAGGGAGTGGTGAAAAGGGTCGGTAGAAGAGAGGCAAGGGAAGAGAAGCAGCAAAGCAAGGCGGGGAAGACAGAACAACGTGAGGAGGATGAGGGTGAGAATGTGCACATCGCATAGCACGAGCGGCTGGAGCACATGACAGGAGCAGCTGGAGCGTGCGCATCGAGGACACGAAAAAAATGCTCACTTTCACTGTCATCACCCATTGCCACCAAGACCACTGCCACTGTCAACAACAACAACAACAACAACAACAACAACAACAACAACAACAACAACAACAACAACAACAACAACAACAACAACAACAACAACAACAACAACAACAACAACAACAACAACGACAACGACAACGACGACGACTGCACCTTGATGGAGCCATGTAGAGGTTTGACTTGACGGCTGCGGCCTCTACGCGCGAGTTGTGGCGGAACCGGCGATATGGCGTCTGCTTTCCCATCCCAAACTGCGACACGGAGCCCGCACGCGAGCGTGTTCGCGAACTTGCCCGCCCCTGTGCACGGGCATACGCGCGCGCCTGCGCCTCGTTCGCCACGCTGCCGGCCCGCGCAGAGACATATGGCGCATGCTGGCTTGGCGTTGTTGACGATGACGACGGTGATGGCGACGGTACGTCGAGCGGGGAGAGAAGATCAGGCTCGGCACGCGACGGCGGCATCGATGACGACGGCGACCAACCGGGCATGACAATGCTCGTGCTGCTGCTGCCGCCGCCGCCGCCACCACCACCACCACCACCAAAGCCCAGGCCCGTGCCGCTGTTGCCGCTGCTGGCAAGGGCTCCGCTGCCAAACATGTCGTCGTCGTTGTCGGCATCCTTGAGACGCGGGGACGCGGACCGGCCCTTGTTGAGCGGGACCGGGGTGCCAGCCTCCGTCAGCGACTGCAGCGCCGCAACTGTCGTGATGAGCTGCCGCCCAAACGCAGACGTCTTCTTGTCATGCCGCTGCACAGCACTCGCCGTGCCACTCGCGCTCGCGCCCGTGCCATCGACGCTGCTGCCGGCGTTGGTGGTGGTGTTGCTGCTGTTGCTGTTGCCTGCAACGTGGCCCTGCGGCGTGTTCCGGCCATCGCGGGTGCTGGCCCCGCTCGAGGACATGCCGCCGCCGCCATCCCCGGCACCGTCACCACCATGGTCGCTGCCGGGGAGGTGCACGCTGGCCGATGACAATGCACGGGTGCTCATGGCACGCGTGGAGCGCGGGGTGACGCAGAAGAGGCTGTCGTTGAAGGTGTCGAGGTCCATCATGTCGTGCATGTCAATGGCGTCCCGAGCGCCCGGCCCACTCCCGCTCGTCACCTCAGACACCTGCAGATACACACAAAACTTCTTCGTCCACGACAGCATCGACACAATCTTGAACGCAGGCTGTCGGCAGTTACGCGTGCGTGGTTGCATGTAATTGTTGTGGTTGTGCGGTGGTTGTGTGGTGTCGTGTAATTGTTAGTTGGTTGTCGTTGTTTTTGCATGTGTGTAGACATGTGAGCGTGAGGCTTCGTTGCGCTCATTCGCAATCTGGCAGGACATGGGCAGAACAGACACAATCAAGCAAGAGTACACAGACATACACAAGTGGCATTTCAGGAGCCAGATGTGTGCTTGCTCATACCGACCTGAATGATGCGCAACGTGTGCTGGAGGTACTCGCTGATGGGCGGTAGCTGCTTGTGCTCTGAAACCAGTCATCAAGAGTAGATATTTACACGTGACTCGCTTTGTGAGCCACAAACATCAAACGCACTCCTTGCGCATCGGGTCAAACACCACACACACACACAACACACACACACACAACACACACACACATACACACACACGCTGGCACGCCACTGGCTGACCTGTGTGGCGCTCGAGGGTGGGGGACTTGTCCGAGATGAAGCTGATCTCCTTGAGCGTGGTGAGCACGGCGTCAATCACCGCCACCAGCACGTCGTGCGCCGGGTTGGCTGTGGGCGACTCGGGCGTGTACGCCATCATTGCAGGCAGCAGCGCCTGCACCTTGTGCAGAAAGTGCGGGTACGCCCGCAGCGTCTCCGTCTTGGACTCCATAAACGACAGGCCCGGCTTTGGCTTCTTGGCCTCCCGGAGCATGTCGAGGTACTCGCTGTGGAACTCGTCCTGCAGGGAGCACACGATGCTGCCGACCGTGGGCAGCGCCTCTCGGTGCAGCGTCACCGTGAAAAACTCGAGCGCAACGCGAATGTCGTCCAGGCGGCTTGCTATCGACAGCGGGCCAAGCAGCTCGCACGCAGCTGCACGTCGAGGGCGAGCGATGGCATGATGGGGGGGGTGGTGGTGGTGGTAGCGTTAGGTGATGTGGGATGGGGATGACAGTGGGTGAGGGGAGGGAGATGATGGCGGTTGCGAAGGACAGCGATGGGTGGCAAGATCGGCAAAGCAAAGGAACACACGCAAATATCCGAGGAAAAGAGTGAATCAGAACGGCAGAGCCATCAGACCACACACACACGAAGTAACGGCGTGTCACACCTTTGAAAAAGTACGTCTGCATGAATGGAAACGAGTACGAGAGGTGCGCCAGTAGCCGCAGTTTGTCCCGCAGGGTCGCCTTCTTCTTCGGCCTGGAACCGCACGCACACACACACACACACAAAGAGCACACAGCATTCTTCGTGAGCGTGTGGTTGCCAAGCGTGATTGCCAGGAAGAAGATAAAGGAACCGCCAGAACAACACAACAAGAGAAGGGAAAGGGAACATGTGCGGTCTTCACATTACACTTCAGCCCCCTCCCCCCCCCCCCCTCTTTCACTTGCAATCACGTAGCTCGCCCTGTTTCATCCCTTCCCTTCCCTTCCCCCGCCCCACCAGTCCAAGCATCCTCATCTCGATATCTCCGTATCTCCGTGTCTGGAACCCCCCACTCCCCTCCCCGTACCAGCGAAGGAAGGCGTCGAGGTTGTCGCGCCAGTGTGGGTGTGTTGGCACGCACACGGCATAAGTGATGTCCTTGCTGCGCTCCTGAAAGTCTGCAAAGTCGTCCATGCCGCCAAGATACAGGTCCTGCACCAGCGCAAAGTACAGAAACCCGTACATCGCATCCCCCTTGATCCACAGCAGTGGCAGTGGCGGACGTTTGGGGGCGGGGGGTGTCGTTGGTGTGTTTGCACACATTTTTGGCGACCGTGGTGGTGAGGACAGGGAGCATTGCACAACACGAGGTGTTTGGGGAGCATTGCACAAACACGAGGTCTACAAGAACACACACACACACACACACACACACACACACACACACACACACACACACACACACACACACACACACACACACACAACAAACACACACACACACACACAAAGAGCACGAAGCAGCATGCTTACCAGGTGGGCGAGGTGGTCCTTAGTTCCCTCGTACAGGGCGTGCAGGGCGTGCCAGCCCTTCTCGTCGAGCTGTGCAGGGTGCAGCATGCCACGACACCGCCCCCGCCGGTCCACGTCACCACGGCTGTACCCACCCGCCGTGGCAGCAGTGGTGGTGGTGGTGGTGCTGCTGCTGCTGCTGCGAGCGTGCACGTGGTCACCATCGGCATCAAAGTCCGGGTCCATCAGCAAACACTGTAGCAAAAGCGCTCGCACGCGCTCAGGGGCGCGTGTAAACGATTGCAGCACAGCCGTCACCTCCGCACACATGCACCAGTGCACGGAGCCGGCGTTGTCACTGCCATCGCCATCGCCATCGCCGCCACTGCCGGCACCACCACCGTTCCGCTCGCGGGTCATGCCGTCGTGGGCGTCACCAGCGTCGCCGTCTTCGTTGTCGCTCGCGGCGCCAAACCATGCGTCCGTGGCGGTGCGGTCAAGACTGGTGCAGGGGTCGTAGCACGTGGTGTCCTCTGCCAGCCCGAGCGATCCGCCGTACACACTGGCAACAGCAGAGACTCCGGGCAGGGCCGTGACTGCTGCTGCGTCTGCTGTCGCGTCATCGCCAGTGCCACCGCGAGCGCCCGCTGGCCCGCCCTGCGACGGTGTCCTGTTTGGTGCTGTTGACGACGACGCTGAAGACGAGCCCGGTGATGTGGTTCCCATTGCCGTCCCTGCTGCTGTTGACGGCCCCGTGCTGGTGCGTGATGAGCGTGCTGTTGCCGCACGCGACCGCGGCAGGGACGATGACAGCGCCGCAGCCAGCGCTGATGTTGACGACGACGACGATGACGCTGACGCTGATGCTGATGCAGGGGCTGCCGAGGCGTGGAAGCGAGCTGCTGATGGAGAGACGAAGCGGAGCGTGTACTCGAGGTGCAGGGCGTCCACCATGAGCGCCATTGTCTCGTGCATCAGCCGCTTGTTGCTCCCCGATACATTCCGCACAGCAGCACGCACCTCCCTGGCAAGCATGGCAACCATGATGACGATAAATGATGAATGGTGGTGATGGTGGTGGTTATATGTTGTGCGAGGCGGCAAGCAGCGACAGTGGTGTTGGGCTCAAGCACAGCAGCAAGAAGAGGGTCATCACGCACATGCAATCGCAAACGCGCGCATACACGCACGCGCGCACAGCATCTCACCGGAAGCACTCGCGACGGCGGACGTCCCAGTAGTCGAGACGCGCCAGCTGCACCAGACACATGCACATGCCCTCCGTACGCTCGTGGCAGTAGCTGCATACATAACACACAGCATCAAGCTGGTGAGCGAAGCACGCGCTCAAAACTGACACATTCTCACGAGCAAAGGCACACACATACACACACACACACACACGCACGCACGCACGCACGCACGCACGCACACACACACACACACACACACGCACACACACACACGCACACACACGCACGCACACATACACACATACACACATACACACATACACGCACACACACATACACGCACGCGCGCGAACACACATACACATACACACATACACACATACACACATACACACGCACACACACACGCACGCACATACACACATACACTCTCTCGACAAAACAAAAAGCCACGCACTCGAGAATGGTCCTGGTAATGTCGATGAGGGTTTGGAGGGAGAGGCTGGGAATGCACTTGGAGATGACGACAAACCACTCCCCGCGCAGCATGAGCGCATCCATGTTCTGCAGGGTGACGACGACGACAGCCTCCGTGTGGCCATGTGAGTTGATCGACAGGAGCATGGGTAGCGCCGTATCGACAAGGGACACGAGGTTCTCCTCGGAGTCGCGCCTGAGCTCCTCATCCGTGATGTCCACCAGGCCATGGAACGCTGCCTTGAGAAACTCAACCACCTCCCGGGAGAACGTCACCACAAGCTCTGGTCGATGCTCCGTGACAAACACCACATATGGAAGGATGAGGTGCAGGGGCTCCTCACCGCAGCTGCGCAGCAGTTCGAGGAACAGCGAGTGCAGCCTGGTCTGCGACAGATGCTCGACAGAGGCGTGGTGTGCTTCCTTGGCGGATGTCGACGACGGGTGCACGATGCGGTCGACAAAGGTACGCTTCTTCTCAGCGACCGTGGTTGCAGGCTTGCTGAGGTCATCTGTCACTGGCACGAGTGGCCCCATCGGCGGCAGCAGCTCGCGCGCGCACCTGTCGACAAGGGACTCCTGGCGCCCTGACGACCCCGCTTTGGCGGCTTTAGCTGCTTTGGCTGATCTAGCACCTGTGGCTGTTGCTGCTCGATGGTCCCTGGTTCTGTGGTACTCTTGGGATCCGCGGCGGCCTTGTCGACGCGATGGAGATGGCGACCCGCCGTTGGCATCTCGGCGTGGGCTGCGGAACGCCTGTCGAAGCCGCTGGAACGTCGATTGTGGCGAAACCTGTTCTTCCTCCTGCTCCTGTTCTCTGTGCTGCTGCTGTTGACGGCGGGGACTGCCGTCGCTGCGTCGGCTCATTGTTGCCACGCAGCAGCGAAAACGTGGCGCGGTGCTGTGATCCTATGCGAGAAATGAGGAAGAGCAAAGACCGTGGATGGTTGGTTGGCCGGTGTGGTGATGATGATGATGATGTGTGTGTGTGTGAGTGTGAGAGTGAATGAACGCACGTCGTCGCTGCTGTGAGTGTGCGTGTGTTGGTGAATGAGCGTGCAGGTGAGCGTTTTCCCTTCCTTCCTTTCCTTCTTTCCTCTCACGTTTGCGGCGCAAGTCCGGGTGTGAATATTCGCAATATCTTTTATACTTTTCCACAACCAGCCAATTGTCTTGTCGATCGACTGAACGCCACGACACTGCTGACCGCCACCGCTGACCGCCACAGCTAACCGCTAACCCCCGCTCCCCATCCCCCCCTCCCACACACACACATCACAAACACCCCCATCATCATGTCGTTGTGCAAGCCTGGAGTGCTGATGGGCATCCTTGCGGTGCTGCTGTACCTGCTGTTTGTGTTTCCTGTCAAGTACTTCCCCGTGCATGACAGCGGGGCCATCTTGATCACTGGCACATCCACGGGCATTGGGCGCCATGCGGCTGTGGAGCTGGCCAAGAAAGGGTACACCGTGTACGCCACCGTCCGCAAGCAGGCCGACGTCGACAGCCTGAAGAAAGAGGGCGTCAACACGCTGATCCCCATCGTCATGGACGTGACGAAGCCCGATCAGATCGCCAGCGCCGTCGACACCATCAAGAAGGGCGGCCACAAGCTCATCGGCCTCGTCAACAACGCCGGCATCTCCGCGCGCGTCCCCTTGGAGGCCCACGATCTCGACCGCATCCGCTCCATGTTCGAGGTGAATGTCTTTGGCGTCGTCTCCGTGACCCAGGCGTTCCTGCCCATGATCCGCGAGAACAAAGGTCGCATCGTCAACGTCGGCTCCCTGGCCGGTTTCATTGCCATGCCGGGCTCAGCCAGCTACAGCGCCACCAAGTTTGGCCTGGAGGGCCTGAACGACGCCCTCCGCCGCGAGATGGCCCCCTTTGGCGTCAGCGTGTCCATTGTTGAGCCGGCATACGTCTCAACCGCCATTGCCTCCAAGTCCACGGGCGAGGCCGCCGCCACGCGCTGGGTCTCGCGGGAGATGCAGGACACGTACGCGTGGTTCTTCGCCGACTTTGAGGAGAAGCGTCTCAAGGGCGAGGCGCTTGCCGATGGGCCCGAGGTCACCACCAAGGCCATCACACACGCGCTCACGAGCCGCACCCCGGAGACGCGCTACATCGTCGCCAACACGTACGGCATCCCCGCCAAGATTGCCGCCCTGATCAACTGGCTTCTGCCGGATCGCCTGGGCGACATTGTGCTTGCCAACGACGCGTCCATCAGCGGCGCCGCCTCCAAGACCGCCAAGGGCACCAACTAGAGCAGCACAGGCAGGCAGCCGGGCAGCCAGGCACCGCAAGCAACCAGGCAGACCTGTGCGCAGGCACAGGCTCATTGCAAGCCAGCTATGTCGACTGTTGTTGATATCACCATCATACACCCTGTTCACAAGCTGTCTGGGCGCTCTGTGTATGTGTCTGAGCTGCTTGTGTGCTTCTGCTGCGTTGTGTGCATGTGGGTTGTACCTTGCTTTGTGCATTTATCCAGGCCACGTCTCTACCAATGTGTGTGGAAGTTGCGTGCATGTGTGCACGTGTGCACGTGTATGTGTCGTGGGTGGAGCTGTTGTACACGTGTATGTGCCGTGTGCGTGCTGTTACGTCTTGCGCTCCAATCATCTGTGTATGCTGTATCCACTCTGCTTTGTTTGTTTTGTTTGTGTGTTCTACTGCACTGTTGCTGCCTTGCCCTCTCCGTACCCCTCGCACGTCGTTGTACCATTGATTACATTTTCACCAAGAGTACACTCGCCATCTTACGTCATCAAACAACAGGCACGCACGTACACACACACACACACACACACACACGCACACACACACACACACACACACACAAAGTCAGTTTTGCACAACATACACGCCCTCACCCACCATCATCTCTACCATCACAGTCACTACACCATGGTCATCGAAGCCGAGCCTGTGCAGCCTTGAGCCGATCGATGATGGCAGTGAACGAGGGGCGTGCTTTTGGATCCTCGCTCCAACACTCCCGCAGCAGCTGAGCCAACGCGCCAGGACACGCACTGCCGTCACGACCGGCACCACCACTAACACTGCCGCCGCCATCACCGCCATCACCGCCATCACTACCGCTGTCGCCCAGGTCTGGTCGCTGGCCACTGAGCACGGCCTTGCGAATGTCCCACGAGTGTCTCAAGTGCACAAACGGTAACCGCAACGTGACCACCTCCGACCCGAGAATGCCAAACGAATACACGTCCACGGCAGATGTGTATGGCTGGCCAAGCAACAGCTCTGGTGCGCTCCACTGCAGCGTACCCGTGCCTGTTGTCTGCAACGCAGCAAATTCCGTCGAAACAACACTGCTACTGCGCTGCTTCTCTTCATTTGCCATCGTCACCCCGCCCCAACTGCTGCTGTTGCTGTTACTATTGTTGTTGCTGTGAGGAATGTGTTGCTCGCCACCGCCATACACGCCACCAGCACCGCCCACCGCGGTGGCGGTGCTGGTTGCAGCCTGCTGCATGCGGCGCAGGAGCGTTGCGGTTCCAAAGTCCGCAATGAGGCACGTCCAGTCCTCCGCCACCAGCACGTTCATGCTCTTGAGATCGCGGTGGATGCGAGGCGGCCGCAGCGAGTGCAGATAAGCCATCCCCTCTGCCGTGTCAATCAAAAACTGATACCGCTGACGCCACGACAGCCTGTCCTGGCTGCTGCTGCCGTTACCACCGTTGCCGCTGCTGTCGTTGCTGCTGTTATCACCGCCATGCACATGGCCGTCTCCACTCGCACTGGCAATGACATTCCACCCACGATCAAGGCTGCCCGTGCGCCCATCGATACCTCGTCCTGCCCCTCCTCCTTCCCCAACTGCTGCTGCTGCTGCTGCTGCTGCTGCAAGTACGCTGTGCAGGGAGCCGCGTGGGCAGTATTCCATGACCAGGAACGGCTGCTGCTCGAACATGCCCGCACCGTAGAACAGCACAATGTTCTTGTGGCGCAGGCCCCGCATCACGCGCACCTCACGCTCAAACATGTCGATCATGCTTTCGTCCATCTCCACCAGCGCGGCCTTGAGCCGCTTCACCGCCACCACCTGGTTCTTGTACTGCCCCTTCCACACATCGCCCGTCGCCCCAGGGCAGTCCTTGTCCAACGCCTCCATCAGCACAAGCTCCGTCGGGTCAATCACAAACACGCGCGCAAGCTCCTGTAGCTCCATGTCCTTCTCCCGCAGCTGGTCTGTGGCGTGCGACAGAAGCTTCTCTTTCAGCTCCGCCGTGTGCCGCGCCCGCCGCTGTCGCCGCGCCAGCCACACCACCAGCGCAACCGTGCCCAGCCCAAAGAACAGGCCAAGCGAGACATACAGTGGGATGATGAGCTGACACCGCTCGCCAGAGTACCCGGCGCGGCAGTGGCACTTGGGCGCCCTGTTCTCAATCACGCACGTGTGGCCAAAGCGGCAGTAGCCGGGCACACAAACGTCGCAGGTCTTGCTGCCTGCCTCCTCCGTCGTCGTGCCCTCAGGGCAGCGCTGGCACGTGGGCTCGTCGTGGTCAAAGTAAGTGCCAATGGGACACACGTGGCACGTGCCATTGAGGAAGGTGGTGCCCGCTGGCAGCCCTTGCAGGTCGTTGCATGCAGGACGCAGCCGCAGCGTGGATTCAAACAGGTCAAACACCCCCAGCCCGCCATGCGCCAGCAGCAAGTCATCGTGCATCACGCACGCCGCACCCCAGCGAAGCACGTGGTAGTCCTTCAGCGCGTTGTCGCCAGCATGCAGCTTGAGCTCCGTGAAAGCGTGTTGTACTGCATCGTACTCCCACAGGTCCCCATATGGGGTGTTGTTGCGTCCGCCAAAGATGAGCCACTTCGAGTCAGAAGCGCGCAGCGAGCACCCGCGGTACCGCGCTGGTGGCACGCGGGTCAGCACACGTGCGTGTGTGGGCGATGCTTGCCGTGTTTGCCCTGCTTCTTTGCCACCATGGTGGCCAGCTTTGGATGGCTGTGCATCTGTGCCTGCACTTGCTGCTCTCTGTGCGCTGTCCCCACTGTCGCCACTGCTGTTGCTGCCACTGGTGCTGCTACTGGTGCTGCTTATGTTGGTGTTTGGGTAGCCTGCATACAGCTGGCTCCACTTGCCCTCCGCTACGCTGTACTCCCACACATCGCCAAGGGTGCGCTGGCCTGGGGCAAGCTGGACTGCCAGCCCGCCAAACAGCGTCACTATCTCGCCGTCCCCACTGAACAGAAACGCATCCTGTCGTGGCAGCGGGCGATGTGTGTCACCATCATCGCCATCACCACCACCAACATCTCCACCTCCACTGACGATACCACCTGCTGCAGTATCACCATCACCGCCACCAGTACTCGTGCTGTTGTCCCCTGCCCTGCTCGTTGGCACCTCACCGCCTCCGTCCACCATTGTCAGCAGCAATTCTGGCATGGCCACTGCCCCTGCAGACGATGACGACGGTGCTGGTGTCGGTGATGACGGCTTTGGGTTGGGCCGGTAATCAAGCTGGTAAAGGTTGTTGCTGGTGCTGTCACGACAGGCGCCGCCAAACAGGAAGCACCGCGTGTGCTCGGGGGTGGCGATGGGGCACGAGTACGCCATGCCGCCAGCGCCGGCCCACGCCGGTTGGTTCCCCGGTGTTGAGATCCCCACGCGCGTGGCGTTGAACGCGTGCGTCTCCCTGGACATGTCCACCCACAGCAGCCACGCGTCGGCGTGGCAGTTGAGGGCTGCGTCCCAGCCGCCCAGCACCAGGCGGTGGCCGTCTCCCAGCGGCAGCATGGCGTGGCCGTAGCGCGGGGGAATGTTCTTGGGGGTCCACACGTACCGCCACTCCGCCACACCCCCTTCGAGTGGGCCCAGTGTCCACAGGTACGAGGTGACACGGCCAAGAATGCCGCCAAACGTGAACATGCCTGTGCCCACGGAGGGCGTGCTTGCCGTGTGCCCCCTGCGCGGGAAGGGCCGCTTGAACACGAGCTCCGGGTGCCACTGCAGATACGGCTTGTCGTTTCGCCAAAAGGGGCTGTACTGCCACAGAATGGCGCCCGTGCCGGAGAACTGGTCTTGCATCAGGCCGACTGCAAACCCAAACCCGCGCTCGCTCGGGCTGGCAAAGGCAAAAGACCCCGGTGCCACGTCGAGGTGCCCAAAGGAGACTGGCCAGAACCGCTCGGCCATGACATCGCTGGCCACCGTCGTCGTGAAATTGTCGCGCGGGCGGAACGCGAGCGAGGCAAGCGTGCCGTGCGCAAGCTCCGTGGTGGCTGCGCCGAGGAAGAAGAACGAATCCTCCACGGAAATGACCGCAAACCGCGCCTCAAACTGCAACCACTTGTACTCGTTTGCACACATGTCGTTGCTCCACACACGCTGCACATCCCCCGCGCGCGCGGTGTAGTCGATGTCGATGCGGTACAGGTCGCAGTTTGCCTCGCTGCGGCCAATGGTGGTCCCACCAAACAGGTACACCGTCTCCGGGTGGTCTTCAAAGCGCGCCAGCACAGACAGCGTGCGCGGGCTGACAATGGTGTGATGCGCCAGCGTAATGCGGTCCCATTGCAGCGAGGTCATGTTGAGCATGTGGATGGTGTCGCTATCGGCGACCCCCGTCTTGCAGCGATTGGTGCTATCAGGCTCAAGCAACACACACCCGCCTGCCAAGCAGTCAGGTGGCAACACGCACACACACACATGAGCGCGCGAACAGGTGTGTGTGTGTGTGGATGTGTGTGTGGATAGGTTCGTGAGGGTATGCGTGGTTGTGTGTGCAGTTGTGTGTGCGCACGTGGTTGTGTGTGTGTGTGTGTGTGTGTGTGTGTGGTTGTGTGTTTGTGTGGTTATGTGCGTGTGCGCATGTGTGCGTGTGCGCATGTGTGCGTGTGCGCATGTGTGCGTGTGCGCGCGCATGTGTGTGACGTTGGATGAGGGAATGGAGAGAGCACCACAAAGGCAAAGGCAACAGAAAAGCAGCAGCGAGCGCGCATGTGCCATATGGTGCCATATGAAACAACGTACCCCAAATCAGCATGAGATAGTGGTTGCCGACTTTGACGTGCGTTGATGCTGCAAAGGTGCGGGGTGATGGTCCTTGGTTGCTGGGGTGGAGCTGTGTCCACGTGCAAGTCATCCCCGACAGCCGCAGTGTCCAGATGTCGTTAAAGTACTCATGGCGGTCTGTGCCACCAAAAAGGTATGCAGCGTCCTCAATGTCGCTGGCAGGCAGCCTGAACATGTTGTGTCCGAGGCGAGGCTGTGGCACCACCTCGGGATTGCATCGCAGCCAGTACTACAACGTCGCGTGTGTGTGTGTGTGTGTGTGTGTGTGTGTGTGTGTGTGCGTGCGTGCGTGTGTATGTGTGCGTGCGTGCGTATGTGCGTGTGTGTGTGTGTGTGTGTGTGTGTGTGTGTGTGTGTGTGTGTGTGCGTATGTGTATGTGTGTGTGTGTGCGTGGGTGTGTGCGTGGGTGTGTGCGTATGTAAGTGCGTGTGCGTGTGCGTATGTGAGTGCGTGTGCGTGTATGTGTGTGTGTGTGTGTAAGAAACGTGTCATGTCACATCACTTCACAAGCGATTATGAGCCATAGAGCACATGTCGCAGACAAATCCACTTCCCGGTCTGAAACCCGCGCACAACCGGATGATCTCGTTGGTCACACCTGTGGTTGATAGGTGCGGTAAAGCCAGGTGTCGGTGTTCAGGGTGACATTGCCGGAGGAGAGACCCAAGGTTTCGCCGCCAAACAGCACCACCACTTCCTCCGTGCGCTTTCCATGCGGGGCTGTGCGAACGCGCATCATGGTGCCAATCTCGGCGTCGGGGATGTCGCTGTCTTCTGGCGTGGGGTGTCGCAGCAACGTCGCTTGCCATAGTTGTGATGGATGTGGATATGGCGTGTCGTACTCGATGATCTCGAACGTGTTTCTGCTCACTTCTTGACCGCGGCAAACCAGCAAGAAAGCGGTCTGCAAGAGCACCAGTACCACCAGCACCACTGCGAGGGGCACACGCCTGATGATTGCCTGAACCATGGTTGGTGATGATGCGATGCGTCGGTGCATGTTCATTGGCTGAACCTCGCGACCGTTGAACAATGATATCATTGAAATTTCTGTTGTGTTCGCTGACGTCATTCGTTCCACTGTGTGTGTTTGAGTTGTTGACTGTCCAGGTCCACACGTGCACATGTGCTCATGTCTTCATGTGTCTGTGCTCATGTGTCTGTGTGTCTGTGTCTGTGTGTCTGTGTCTGTGTGTCTGTGTCTGTGTGTCTGTGCCTGTGTCTGTGTGTCTGTGCGTGCGTGTCTGTGTGTCTGTGTCTGTGTGTGTGTCTGTGCGTGCGTGTCTGTCAGTGTCTTCCATAGTGTGTGTGTGTGTTCTGGTGATGTAGCTCGCGAAATCCGTCCCCCCCCCCCTCCACCTCCACTGTCCCTACTAGCCTACTGTCCTACTGTCCATCTCCTTCCACCCACCCCTCAGTCCCTCCATCTCTCCTACCATACACAACTTGCAAAAAGATGGCTACTTAGCGATTTACTCCAAATCAATCACTTCGGGCCGATCAAAGCGGAAGCGAAGGCATCGATTAGGCGGTCAGCGCCCAAAATGCTCATACGAATGATTAAGCAATGTGGACACTCTTAACGGCAAAGTAGCTCACACTTACAAGCACATGACGACAGAACACACAACAAGGACGCAACACGAACGTAAATGGGAGGAGTGGAGTGGAGTTTGGAAGCGTGCAGGCGTGCATCATGACAAGGTCATTTCATGTCGCACTGCACTGAAAACCCGAACGAAGCGGGAAGCCCAACGGGACGAGGGAAGGGAAATGGAGAAAGGAAAGGAAAGACGGGAGGATGGAAGAGGAGGGGAGCTGGGAGAAGTGGAGGAAGGGGGGGAGAAAGAAAAGGAGAGAATGGCGTGAAAGGAGGGAGAGGAGGGGAAGAGAGAAAGGAAAGGAGCAAAGAAGGGAGGAGAAAGCGCGTGCGTTTGGTCGGAGGTTGCACGGGCGCCTGCAATCCTGTGATCAAGTGGAGGAGAACACCTGTAGTTCTGGTAGCAAGTGGTATTGGATGAAGAAGTACAGCAAGAGAGTTGGCTGTCAAGTCGAGTGAGTACAGTTAAGGGAGTACGAGTATGTGTGTGAATGATCTGTGCGTGTGGTGGAAAAGGTGTGAGAGTGTGGTGAGACCTGCACCATGAAGTAGCAGGTAGGAAGTGGAAGGAGTGAGTAGGACAGGATTGCAGACTGAGACTGACATGCAGAGATCCATGTCATCATCACCCATGACAAACAGACAACACAGTGCACGCGAGAGAAAGAGAGGAGCAGCAACACCAAAACAAAGGCAGCAAGCAGAGTACCAGTCGAGTGCAAAACGAGGTCACCGCTTACCAACCAAACCTTTGCGGTCAGTGCTTGGGCTGCTCGTCTCCATCCATGATCGAGTACAGCTGGGTCTGAATGGCCTCTGCAGTGGGGGAGGCCGGACGCTGCTGCTGAGCCGGTGTCTGGCACTCCTGCTGGTACTGCTGCTGCTGGTACTGTTGCTGCTGCTGCTGGTACTGAGCTGGTGCCTGGTACTGGTACTGCTGCTGGTGGTGGTGGTACTGAGCTGGTGCCTGGTACTGCTGGTATCGCTGCGGCTGCGGCTGGTGGTATCGCTGCGGCTGCGGCTGGTGGTATCGCTGCGGCTGCGGTTGGTGCCGCGGCGGCGGGGCGCCCTGCATCATGCCTGCGTTGGCGTGTGGCGGGAAGCCGTTGAAGCGGAGCTGGTGGAACTGCGCAGCCAACATGTACGGATCTGCGTCGACGTCACGGCTACCAACAGGCTCAGAGGAAGGCCGATGACCGGATCCACGGTGCGGCATGGCGTCACCAGCAGGGGCCCTCGTGACCGGGGACGTCGAAGTCGGCCCAGAGGACACGCTGCGCGATCCTTGACCGGCCTTGAAGATGATGCGTTCCCTGAAGGGGTCCAGGAAGTGGATGGTGATGTTTGCCCTGAAGCGCTCCTTGAGGTCGCGGAACTTGCCGGAGAGGCTCTGCTCCCACGACCACACGCGCACGCGCCAGCCGTGCTGGATGGCGCGTTCGGCCAGGCGCGGGAAGGACTCGTTGCCCTCCACCTCGTTGCCGTCACCCGTGACCAGCACCAGCGTTTGCGGGTTGGCGCCCGAGTTGGCCACCTCGACAATCTTGGCTGCAATGACGTTGTGCATGGAAGCGTCGCTGCGGTCCAGCAGCGTGCAGTAGTGGTTGTTCTCCCACTCGTGCCAGATGCGCCCCGAGTGCGGGTTTGTGCCGGCGACGGCGCGGAAGGCGCAGGGCATGTTGTCCTCGATAATCCCACACAGGCTGCGGATGTTGACGCGGACGGCGAGGTCGCGCACGCTGCTTTCAAGCTGGGCCCCGATGAAGACGTTGCTGTTGTCCACAAACACGTACGCAAGGCTGTGGGGCGGGGCAGACGCGACCCGGCCAGCCATGTGCGGGCTCGTGCGGAGGCCGACGCGGAGCGACTGGTCCCCCTGGGGCGCGGCGTAGTCTGCCTCAGGCGAGGGGTGGCGGGCACGCCAATCGGAGCCGGCGCGGCCATACCGGTCCTCCTTCTGCAGGGCACTGTGGCCGCTCGGGGCGCTGGCTGACGGCGGCACAGAGGAGCGCGCGTCGACCTGGGCCGGCGCGGCGGGCAAGTCCTCGAGCTTGACCGAGTCTGCCAGGCGCTGCAGGGCGTCGCGCGCATGCTGCACGCTGTCCTTGGTGCCCCTGACGAGGAGCTCCGCCAGGTTGTCGCCGCTGTTCAGATTCGAGCAGCACGTGATGTACGTGATGTTGGTGAGCAGCTGGAACTTCTGGAGCAGGGACTCGTGGTAGGTGATGATGCGCGCTGCGACAAGCGGCACTCGAATGGTGGCCTTGGTGGCCTTGACCGTGGTTGCCTTGATAGACAATGAGAGATGCTCGTGCAGGACGGAGAGCTTCTGCTGCTGCTGCTGATGATGATGTCGCTGGAGGTCTTGACGGGAAAAGAGGGGTGCGTTTGGAATCAAGGCCCTGGGACTGTACGAGGCTGAGGACGCTCTGGCCGCGTGCTGTTGCTGCCGTTGGTGGTGGTGGTGGTGGTGGTGGTGGTGGTGCTGCCGCTGCTGCTGCGGCGGTGGTTGCGCTTGGGAGTACGCAGGCGGAGCGTCGACTGACCACGGCGTCGACTGCGACGAAGGCTGAGCAGCGGACGTCTGCATGCCCTGGCCCCACGTGGCGGTGGGGTCATAGGCGTAGTCGACGGGGCCTGTCTCCGTACCATCAGCGTCCCAGTCATCCGTGGACGCGGGCTGCCTGACATGGTCCATCTTGGTCTTGGTGCGGCCTGGCCTTGCGGAAAGCTGCGTTCTTCTGGTCAGTTACAATTGCACGGGATGTTCAAACAGAGCCGGGGACGCGAAAATGAGACAAACTCACTGGTTGGCGTCACACTAATGCGCTGGCATTGTCGATGGCAAAGCCAACGCACACATACATGCACACACGCACACACACACACACACACCACAATCTTACAACCAACATCAACGCAAGCGTAAATACGAGCGCAAGAACGCCGCCACGCACGCATGTTCACAACCTTAAGCACACAAACACAAGTAGAACACCGCACCACTGCTGTCGCGAAAGCACTGTGTGCGTTGGTGACCATCATCATGAGTGTTTGAAAAGAAATCTTTGCTCTGTGTGTGTTGGCTGTCGAGGGGGCGGGGAAGCTGGGGTGACAGCAAATGTGCAGGTGCACGTGTCGACATGTCGACTGGAGAAAAGGCGGCAGCAAAGCAGTAGCAAAGGAGCTGGTCCATCTGTCGACATGTCGACTTGTCGACGCGAAAGATCCCACCTGTGCGCAAGTGCATACACACACAAGTACGAGTCATGTCAGCTGTCGCGTGGGCGTGTCGTGACGTCATCCTGGTTGATGGTGGTCGAAGATTCTGCACATTTACAACTAATTTTCCGTGTAACCGTGTCCTCTCGACACAACCCGGACATATCCACGTACGCACACACACACACACACACACACACACACACACACAACACACACACACACACAACAACACACACACACACACACACAGAGAGAGAGAGAGAGAGAGAGAGAGAGAGAGAGAGAGAGAGAGAGAGAGAGAGAGAGAGAGAGAGACAGACACACACACACACACACTCTCTCTCTTACTCTTACGCAGCCACACCGTAACTCGTTTATTTCAGATACCAATGGACAAAAAAAAGCGAAAGTGTGGTCACCACGGTGCCCATCTGACTGCTGCAATCACACGATGTGCCTGTCATGCTAGCTGTGACTGCCGCACGAGGTGTTGAAACAAGGAGGTTGCCCCAAACTCAGACGGGGCACGCACATCTACCAGCTCTCCCCCTTGCATCACCATCACAAGATCAAAGCGGGAAACGTGGGCTAGGCGGTGACAAATCGAGAACACCGTGTTGTCCAGAGACAATATAATGTCATGGATCGCCTACAGTGCGATGTGTATGTGTGTGCGCGCGTGCGTGCGTGTGTGCATGTGTGCGAGTGAGCAAGGCAACAGCAAAACAAGGCAGGATGAGCTCACAGCGTTAATGACAAACAAGAAAACATCTCCATCAACGACACCTGAATTGGGTAGTCCCTCTCACTCTCACCAACACTCTCATGCACGCACACTCACTCACACAAACACAAGCACACATGCACATACACAAAATGTAACCAAACATATCCATGTGTGCTATCTACTGACATTGTCGGTCTCGGCGTCCACGCTGGATGTGATTTCGTCGCACAACAGGACAGGTGTTGGCCGAAACAAGGCGCGTGCAAGCGACAGCAGCTGTCGCTGCCCCGCGCTCATCGTCACAGGCACTGGACCACCATGATCATACGAATGCGACAACGCCCCTTGCAATGGTTGTTGTTGTTGTTGTTGTTGTTGTTGTTGTTGTTGTTGTTGTTGTTGTCGCACATGTGCGTCCAACAATGGTGTACGTTCAGAGTCGCTTTCATCTTCTTCGTCGCTTGCCTGAATACCGCTGTGTTCCTCGACTACGTGTCTGTTATCGTTGCTATTTCCATGCATCACCTCAACTGTCCCGCTTATGCGGCTTCTCTCTGCCTTCAGCCAACCACACCCGCCACCAAACCTACATCTACCCTTCGCCTCAGCGCCACCACCAACATTGCCGCTATCTTCAACATCGTCGCTGTTGTCGTCATCCCCTCCCGCCATTGGTGTGTCCAGCCCCAGTGGCAGCGCCGCCACAAACGCCTTCAGTCCCACTGCCTCCAGCACTTTCCACACCGCCGCGTCTGCAGCCCCACATGCCGTGTCGTCTCCAATGTCGCAACTCTCAACCGCGTCTCTCCAGTCGGTGATCAGGACTCCCGCGCCACCATCACCACGACCACGGTTGCGGCGACGACGTGGGCTGTGCCGCGCTGGGGGCGGTACCTCTGATGCTGGACCCGCAATGGTCTCACGGATGGTGTCACCAAAGAGTGATGGTACTTGCGGCACCAGCGTCACCAAGCCCGACCGCAGCTCAGCAACAGTCACGTCTGAGGTTGTGTGACGTGAGATTATGTGTGCGTGTGCGTGTGCGTGTGTGTTTGTTTGTTTGTGCGTGCGCGTGTGTGTGAATGTGTGTGTAAATTGTTGGGAGGTGTTGGTGAGATAGGTGGGTCCGTGCTTTCACGCGATCCATCTTAGCGAGTGCATTCGCACAGGTAAACAGATGCACACGACTATAACACACACACACACGCACACACACACACACACACACACACACACACACACACACACACACACACACGACTATAACCCCCCCACACACATCGTCTCTCCGACGCACCTGCAATGTCGATGCCTGAGATGGTGATTTTGCCGGCAAATGGGTACATGCGCAGGAGGGCGAGAAAAAGCGTTGATTTGCCAGCGCCGCTCGGGCCAACAACGGCGACTTTTGAGCCAGCGGGAATGAAGCAGGACACACCACGCAGCACAGGCTGGGCTTGGGGCGCATAGCTCAGCGTCACATTCTTCATCTGAAACGCACACACACACACGCACACACACACATACACACATCCGCGCGAGCACGCAGGGCAAGAAGCCACGAAGATGTGAGGCAGGACACATCTGGTACCGCGATCAAAGTCTTCATACACATGCACACGTACGCAAGCAAATACATTGAGAATGAGACGCGGGGGACCGCTCTTGCCACTCACCATCACAGCGCCTTCGGTGTTGATATCAGCGATGTGGGGTTTCACGATGCGTGTTGATGATTGTGGTGCTGATGTTGATGAGGATGAAGATGAAGATGAGGTTGCAGTCGTTCGATTGAGGCCATCACGAACGCGGCGGTTGCCATCATCACCGTCATCACCAAATGCACATGCACCAGCCAGCACTGCGGTATCATCGTCATCGTCATCATCGTCATCATCAGGCACGGTCCACACATCTGACGTTGCGTTGTGCGCGTACTCGAAGCACCGCTCAATGGCAACAGCTTCCACCTGCAAGTGTGAGTGTGAGTGTGAGTGTGAGTGTGAGTGTGAGTGTGTGTATGAGAGATCGCATGCGCGTGTATTGCACACGAATAGATGATCGGGACCAAGGTTACCCCGCAAACAACACCCACAAGCGTCCACAGACACACACACACACACACACACACACACACACAACGAGTATACACACGAACTGCTGAGCCCGTGTGTGTTGGGTTTTCTGCCGTACCTCTGCCTGAGAAGTCTCCTTGAGAAACCAGCCAATCATCCCTGGGAGCTGTACCACATAGGTCAATGCAAGTCCCGCTTGGCCTGTTTGTGGTATGCATTGATGGTGCAGAAGAAATGGTTGAGCTTTGAGTCAACGAGCAAAGGCTGTCAACAACACGAACACATCACACAGAAGCACACAACGTACACACAACGTCTAATGTGAATGTGCAATCACACAAGCAAACGCGATCATGCACACACACACACCATACACACACCATGCGCACACACCACATGCATATGTGCACGTGGCACCTGCTTACCTGAGGTGATGAATCCGGAGCGCTGGCCGTAAACTGTCAAGACAGAGCAAGCGAGAACAATGATGGCGCCGATAAACTCCAGCCACACCGTCACCCATTGCGTTGCGGCCAGGCTGTGCCATGCGTACTTGTTGATGTCATCAAGCAGCACGAAGAAGCGGCGCATGAAGCGAGATCGCTGGTGGTGTGTGCGCACAACTGTGATGCCTGTGATGCACTCGTGCAAAAACGTGAGCAGCGGCGAGCGTGCCGCGCTCTGCATTCGTCGAAGGTCGCGCGCAGACCAGCTGACGCCGTGATTGCGGTTGCAGTGATTTGAGGGGGTCGTGGCAGGTGTGATGTGGAAAGTGGTGGCAAGTGTGGTGGAAGTGATGGTGGCAGTGAAGGTGGCAGGTGTGGTGGCAGTGAGCTGCTTGATAAGAACATGTACCGAAACGCACTTTGAACGCAAACACCCACAGCACATCATGGTTCATTCATACACACACACACATGCACGCACACACACACACACACACACACACACACACACACACACACACACACACCCTGCACGCCAAGCGTGGTGCATCAAGGCCGGCTCACCGAAAGTACTGGGCGATTACAAACGTCGGAACGACGATGACAACAAGCGCAACGAGCACATACGGGGTGACCCACGCCACGATGATCAAGGTAGCGACGAGTGTCAGCGACGTCTGCGTGAGGTAATTGAGAACAGACGGAATGCTCTCGTCAACCGTCGCCATGTCCTTGACAAAGCGGTTCAGCACGCGGCTCAACGGCCGTGTGTCGAAGAACGAGCACGGCAGCGCAAGTACAGAGCTGAGCAGGTGCGCGTGCAGCTGCTTGGCTGCATGAACAACGCCAATCACAAACAGCCAGTTGCGTGTGAGCGTGACCAACGACGTCGCTGCCCCGATGCCAAGATAAACGTACACGTAGAAGGACCCCGAGTGCGTGCTGCTGTCGTCGTTCACCCAGACGGACAGCCACCAGTTGTTGACCACGTTGGACGCAGGAAAGCAAAGCATGGCGGCCACAAGCGCACACACGTACGCCGGTGACCCGAACCCACGCAGGTACTCTTTGATGGCTGGCCAGGACACGGCACCGCCACCAACGCCCTCATCTCCATCAAAGTCATCAGGGATGCCGGCAGCGTCAATGAGTTCAAACGCTTCAAGCGACTCCACATTCAGCACCGTGCTGCTTCGGGACCGTGAAATGGTCTCGGACACGCGTGTGCTGCTGCTGCTGGGCCGTGACAGTGACGGGTGGCCGCTGTGCTGCGAGCTGTAGCGAGATGGTGTTGTGCTTTGTGGTCGGGTCGCGTGGTGGCTGCTGTTGCTGCTGCTACTGTTGGCGTTGCTGGTGAGGCTGTTGTTTGTGGCAACCGTGCTGTCATGTACCACGATGGACGGTACCGGTGTTTGCAGGGTGCGTGCAAGCACAGCTGCAGAGGACATGGGCGCCTCGCTTGTTGTTGCCGTGGGTGTTGTTGAGAAGGATGGGGAAGTCGAGAGCACGTGCTCAACGGACGAAACGGTCTGCGCTTGATGCATGGGGTCCGCTGTCAATGCAGCACCAAGGGTGGAAATGGTTGCTGCTGCTGGAGTGGTGGCAAAGCAGCGGCCCTGCGCAACCGTAAACACACGGCTCACATGCTCGCTGGTGATGATGGCTGGGTTGTGTGTGATGAGAATGCGGGTTGCCTTCTTCAGCAGTCCGCACAGGCACCGCTCAAAGATGTAGGTGCTTGTTGCTGCATCCAAGCTCGCAAGGACATCATCCAACAGCACAATGTCGGGCCGTGCGTACACGGCACGCGCGAGGGCAACACGTTGTCGCTGCCCACCGCTGATGTTGGAGCCGTCGTCCTCTAGCACCGTCGCATCGCCCTGCGGCAGTGAGGCCAGGTCACCCGCTACGCAGCGTAATTTTTTTTTTTTGGCGGGGGGAAGCGGGGGAGGAGAAGAGGGTGAAAAGGGAGCGGGTTGTTTGGGGAGAAAGGGTAGGGTTGGTGTCGTGAGGAACGTGGGGTGTGAGACTGGAGCAAGGCATTGCCAGCAACCGCACCAAGAGCGCATACATGCATCGTGGCCATTGCATAGCGCACACAAATCTTCAACACAGACTTACACATACACACACACTCACATACATACACATACATACACACATACACACACGCACATACATACATACATACATACATACATACATACATACATACATACATACATACATACATACATACATACATACATACATACATACATACATACATACACACACGCGCGCGCCAACCGTTCAAGGCCACAAGCACAAAACAATACTGCACAGACGTGCAAGTTCACGCGAGAGATCCAAGGTGTTTACCGAGCCCACATGCTGCGATGACCTGCTGGTACCACCCGTGGCGGAAGGATTGCCCAAACACAATGTTGTCACGGATTGAGACGGATTGCAGCCAGGGCTGTTGCGGGACAACAGCAACTTTTCCGCGCACGTGCACGCGGCCTGTCCGGATAAACAAATCTTGCGTCACGGCGGCGAGAATGGACGACTTTCCACCACCAAGAGGGCCCGTAATCACAACCAGCTCGCCAGCGTACACCTGTAGACAACAACAACAACAAAATATGGTGAGCGCGAATACCACCGCGAATGAAGGAAGTACAAAACACATATGCGTGCATGCATGCATGCAAAACAAAACACAACGTGCGCTGCTACCTCCATCGACACGTGCTGCAGGACGGAGTCAGCTGTTGGCTGTGCGGACCATGATGCCGTGATGCTGTCGAGGACCAAACACGGCCCTGTTCGCGGCAGGAGCGACACCTGCTGCTGCTGCTGCTGCTGCTGCTGCTGCCGACGGCGGCGGTGGCGGTGATAGCGATGGCGGTGGTCGTGGTCACGGATCCTGTCACTGGGGCTGTTGTTGGAGACAGTGGCACCTCGCGTTGGCGTCATTTCGTCACCACCACCACCACCACCATTGCTGTCATCACTCACAAGGGTAGTAGCAGCATTGCTACCGTAGCTGCTGCCGTGTGGTTGTTGCTGTTGTCGTGGCTGCATTGGCTGTCGGTGCTGCTGCTGCAAGCGTGTTGTTGTCGTTGTCGTCGTTGTCGTTGTTGTTGTTGGTGGTGGTGGCAGGATACTGCGCTGCTGCCGGCGGAGAGGCGATGGTGGTCGCTGGCCAGCACGCGTGCGACGCCCGGGCCGCATCGCCAGGTCCTCGTGTGTCTGCACGTGGTGGTGAGCAGAGCGAGGGGTGCATGGTGGAAACGAGAAGGGGTTGCAGCACCAGGAACCAGATGTGAGTTTGTGTGCAAAGCACTAGGAGCAATGGAGATTACGTCACAGGCGCGTGTCACCAAGGCGCAACATAAGGTCTAATGCACGGTGCACAATACTCAGTGTCGTGCTCGTTGCACACACGCACACACTCTCGCACGCTCTTGCACATTCGCACACACACACACACACACACAACGCAACGCACACACACACACACACACACACACACACGCACACACACGCACAAACAAAGCAAACGCAAACGCAAACGCACTGGGTGGCTGAGGACGGAGGCGATGCGACGCCAGCTGACGACGACGTCCATGGTGTTGGTGATGGCGTTGGGGAGAAAGGCCATGGGCCGGCGCAGCAAGTTGTACCAGGTGAGGCAGGCAAACGCCGTTGACGCCTGCAGCGCAGTGTCTTTGTTGAGGAACGCAAAGGCAAGGAAGCTGAGGCAGGGCGCCAGGGTGCGACCGCTCACGACGACAAAGTTGAGGACAGCAGCGGCGAGCTGTTTGCGCTTCTGAAACGCCACTTCGCGATCCCGCACGCGCGTCACCGTTTGGGAGACCCACGTCTCCCAGCAGTACGCCTTGATCACTCGCATCATGCCCAGCGCAGACTGCAACATGCGTGCGCGCTTGTCGCGTAGCTGCTGCACGGACGCGCTATGTCGCTTGACCACGCGTGCGACGAGGGAGGCCACAGGCCACGTGACGACAAACATACCCAGCCCACAGAGCGCAGCCACGCCCAGGTACGTCGTGAGGAAGTAGAGGGCAACGCTCAAGATGAGCGCCGAGC
>NW_004754911.1:351749-356749 GCF_000188695.1 Salpingoeca rosetta | reverse complement strand
TAACGACAGGGCAACACAGTCTCGCAAAACGCAATGTGAGGGCGGCACACACGCTAACAAGCCACGCCCATGCTTGTGATGGCACGTTGTGAGCTCACGTACCGCAGACTGGGAGCCAAACATAATCTGCATCAAACGAGCAACACACATGACGGCATTGAGACACAAGGTGTGCATGTGAGAAGAGACGGATCACAACGCGTGTGTGTTGCGTGGTTTATGCACAAGTATCGCTGTTGCCACATGTGTTCTTCACTGACGTGATTCCATGACGCAACGGGGTCATATCGTGAGCCCGTCCAGGTTTCCCACAGGGTCGTCGCACCTTGCTGCACCATGTACACCCAGCCCTGGTGGGGAGAAGCATGATGGCAAGGCACAGAGCGATGGTGAGAATGATCGGAACAGTTCAACACACACACAGAGTCACACACACAGAGTCACACACACACACACACACACACACACACACACACACACACACACACACACACACCGGCTGGGATGGCGTTTGTGCAATCTGCAAGGCGACGTCGTTGTATCCTGCGTTAGAGAGTGTGGGAAGAAGCTGCTTAATGCCAACAATGCCTGTGTTGAGGTGGCCGTTGTTGGCAACCATCACATCCGCAACCAAGTTGCGCATGATCTGACAACCAAAAGCACGAGGAGGTTAGGACAGGAGGAACGGAAAGCAATGAGAGGAAGTAGAAGAGAAGAGGAGGTTACATGTGTCATGTGTTGTGAATCCCACACGCGCAAATGTGTGTCAGTGAGTTTGTGTGTGCGTGTATGTGTGTGTGTGTGAATGTGTGTGTGCGTGTATGTGATGTGCGTGAATGTGTATGTGTATGTGTGCATGTATGTGCCCGTACACATGTGTATATGTGTGTGCATGTATGTGCCCGTACACATATGTGTATGTGTGCATGTATGTGCCCACGCATGAGTGTATGTATGCGCCTACACATGCACCTGATCGCGGTCCTCGTCCGGGATGAGCCCGAGATCGTCTGCGAGGGCGATGCACGTCTGGATGCTCAGCTCCTCCGCACCAGCAGGCCGCCTCGTCTCATTGTAGATCTGAATGAACAAACAATGCAGCATCAGAACAACAAGCAGGGCGGGTGTGTGTGTGTGTGTGTGTGTGTGTGTGTGTGTGATCGCAGCTGTGAGCAACAAACACACCGCAGACAAACGTGTGCTGATTGGCGTTGTTATGTGCTCGATGCGAGGATGAGACGCGATGTGTGTGTATGCGAATGTGGAATTGTGCGTGCGTGCGTGTGTACATGTGTGCGTGCTTATGAACATTATGCGAAAGCAAGTGTTGTGCCTTGTTCGTGGCGTCGTAAAAGTGGTTGTTGAAGGCAGCGCCAACACTCGACGCAAGGTTGCTGTATCGCTGTGCATCTTTCGTCTTGCCAAGGCGCGTAGCCATCTAAACGGACAATCGCAAGCAAACACAAACTCGGTGAGAGACAGCCTGCATTGCAAGAACAGTGCAAATGGCACGCGCGAATTCACGCAGCCACAGAGAGACAGAGAGGGAGACAGAGAGAGGCAGAGAGAGAGAGAAGAGAGAACCGCAAACAAGCACGCATATAGACAGACACAGACACAGACACAGACACGTACAGCGCACCTTTGCGACGATGGCAAGTTGTTTGAGGTACATGTACGACGAGACGAGGGCGCTGTTGCGGTGATGGCCGTCGGCGACGCAGCCAGCGGGCGGGCACCAATCACCCCACCAGGAAAACGCAAGCAGCCCTGGCATGGTGTGCATGTATGTATGTATGTATGTATGTATGTATGTATGTATGTATGTATGTATGTATGTATGTATGTATGTATGTATGTATGTATGTATGTATGTATGTATGTATGTATGTATATATGTATGTGAGTGCGCGCGCGTGTGTGACGATATGCAAGGCGTATGCTGACTCTCACTTGGAATGAATGAGAAAATACGGCGTGCATCGGTTGTACACGGTGTGTGTCAGCACACAAATCGTCATACCCAACTCACCGTCCATGCTGTCATTCGCTGCTTGTGCAATGAGAGATTCAAGGTGGAAGCGCAGTCCATCGTAGTGTTGCTGTGGTCGAGCGCACCAAAGCAGTGAGTGGCATGGTTCTATGATTCATCACAGCCCCAGCTGAACCCTCTCCATACGCGAGATTGTTGCAGCAGCAAACCCAACAGTAGCAGCTTGACATGAGCAACTACCTACACAACGCAAGCAAGCAGCTCGAAATGAACCAGAACTACCCAAAGCCACACAGCTCTCACAGACAATAACATCATCATCGCCACCACCACCACCATCTCAGCCATGCATGTATGCCTATACTCACGGCTGCGATTTCGTCATCCTCGTAGTACTGGTAGACGTGATCAGCGAGGAAGGTGTACGCGGAGCCCCACGCAGGGTCGGCAGGCTCGTGCCCGTGGCCATACCTGACAATGGGGTGAAGAGGAACAACGAAGAGTGGGTGAGGGATGACACAATGTAGCAAGTGTTGAAAATAAAGAACAGGGAACATAGTGAACACACGCACACGCACACACACATACACACATACACAGACTCCTCATGCACACACACACACACACACAAACAAACACCCACAAACACACCCAGCCTCACCATGGCACGCAATCCTGCACAGCTCCAGTGTTTGGGTTCTGCGCGTCGTTGATTTGCGATACGAAGGAGGTATATGGCGCTGCCATGAAAAAGTTGTGAATCGTTGTCTCCGAACTCAGCTGCGCATCACCCTGCATGTGTTGTTGTTGTTGTTGTTGTTGTTGTTGTTGTTGTTGTTGTTGTTGTTGTTGTTGTTGTGAGTGACGATCGCATACGTGTATGCACAGCAATATTCAGAAGACACGGCGCAAGGCACCAGTTACAGCAGAGGGATTTGTTTGCACCGTACCAGCCAGCCACGTCGTTCGCGCTGAGGACAATCTGTCAGAGAACACGTGGATCGACACACATACACAATCAGCACGCGTACACACTTGTGTGCTTGAATGGGGTTTCTTGCCTGGAATGCACTGACGGGAGATCAACCCCCCCCCCCACGCACACGTGTGCACACGCAACACAAACACACATTTTGTCAAGCCTCTTCATCCACACAACAGCGGCCCTTACACTGCGAACCTGTTGGGATGCTCTGGTAGTTGCTCATGGAGGCGGCACGTGTGATGTGCTGCACGCTGTCCAAATTGGGGTCCGAGAACGAAATGTCACCAACAAGCTGTTCCCACGCGAGCACGAAGATGTTGAGATGTGGGCAAGTTGCAGTAGGTCTGTTGCAGAAACACCACACCCACCCACACCCACACAACACAACACAGCACCCACACCCACACACACACACACACACACAAAAAAAAAAAGCTACACGCATGTGTTCTCACTTCAAAGTCAGTGTGGATGAAGTGCGCTGTCAACGTGTTGAAGTCTGGGACACCGGGAAAGTTGGTCAGCTGCACATAACGGAACCCTGTGCACGCAATTGCATGTACGCAAATGCACATGTGCACGCACGCATGCGGACACGTTTGTGTGAGCATACGTGGGTGTATTTGAGGAAAGTGCGAGTATGCAACACAACGTCACGAATAAACCGCCATTCACCATCGGCACACGTCACAGTCGCAACACCAGCATGCACGCACCCATGTATGTGAAGAGGGGCGTGTACGTGATTGCGGCGCCATCACCAGACGTGATGTACACGGCCTTCTCTGCCGTGTTGCTGTAGTGGTGGTGGATTGGCGCGGGTGGTGGGCCATACACCGCTGTGTTGCAGATCACGTGTAGCAGCGAAGAAATGCGGGGGGGGGGGGGTTGAGGTCAGCACGGCGGGAGCATGAAATTTGTGGGGGGGGGGGAGGGGTTGCCTGCCTCGAAATGAAGGGCGTTGTCGCATGAAAATGACTGGTCCTAACATTGCTGCAAGCGTGTCACACACGCACACGCACACGCGCACGCGCACGAACACACACACACACACACACTCACAAATGCACACATAAAACGCGCACCACGCACGCACATACAGAGCAGAAACACGTGTGCTGACAACCACATCCACCCCGGACCTTCGGCGTGGATCTGGGTGATGTTGACGCCGGCCTGAACAGCGGCGCCCTCAGGCACACGCAGGGTCGTGAAGCCAGCCTGTGAGCAACCACCATGACAGGAAGGGATTGATGATGAGGACGCGGAATGAAGCACGTATACATACATGTGTGCATGCATTTATGTGTGTACATGTTGGTGTGACATGAGTGCTGACTGGTGTAAACGACAGCAACGTATGCACATGTATGCGCGCCCCGTTTTGGGCCAGACCATGTTTTGGCAAAAGTCAAAGACGTAGGTGCCTGGAGAGGACTCCCACATGTTGCATGGGGTGTAGTTCTCGCCGATGCGAATTGGAGGAAGGACAGCATGCGACGAAACCTGGACAGACACACACACACACACACACACACACACACACACACACACACACACACACACACACACACACACAGAAACACTCACACACAAGAGGTGTATACCTGCTGTCGTAGACTTCGCCCTCGTAAATGTCACTGAGAGTGACTGGACCATCGTGGACCTTCCACCGCGTTGGTGTCGACACAATGCTCTCCTCGCTCCCATCTGCATAGTGGATGCTGATCTTTGCATACAGTGTCGGTTTACCAACATTGACAGACGACTGGGCGTACCTGAAAATGTCGTCGATACGAAGATTGTGATGTTTGATGTTGGGCGTGAGGACACACGCACGAGAGAAACGACCACACGCTGCACACTGGCAACTGCTGAACACACGCACGCATATGCGCACCCCCAAAGATGTCCTCTTGTCATACACACACAGCACATGTACGTGACAACAGCAGCACCAACAGCATCATCACCAGCAGCATACCAGCCCGGGCCAAGATGAACGCCAAACGCAACTTGCGA
>NW_004754911.1:341749-349249 GCF_000188695.1 Salpingoeca rosetta | reverse complement strand
CAAGAACTTCCAGTGAGTGTACCCTGTGACACTTGCCTGCACATGTACTGTCCCCGGTTGTGGTTTGGCTTTGCCTCGTATTTGTGTGGGTTGGCTCATCCTTGCTCAGACTCACGCAAAATCCGCGCTTCCATCGTGTGCAGCTTGATCACAGACCAGAACACAGGCCGCTCAAAGGGCTTTGGGTTCTGCTACTTTCTCGTGAGTGAGCAGTTAGCAAGCGAGCATACAACACATGCCCTCTTGCGCACGTGCGTGTGTTTGTGTTTGTGTGTGTGTGTGTGTATGTGCGCGCGCGCGTGTGTTTGTGTGTTTGTGTGTTTGTGTGTTTGTGTGTGTGTGTTTGTGTGCTTGGTGAAGCGATGAACTTGCGATCTTGTTTGATTCATATCGCGCCGCATTTGTGCTTGATTGTGACCTCAAAACGACGCAGGATGCCGCTGCTGCCGAGAGTGCTGTGCGTAATCTCAGCGGACAACCGGTACGTACGCTCTGCTGCAGAATTGTCCCCGCACGTGGTCTTGAATGCACGCTCCCCATGTGTGTGTGTGCGCGTGTCGTCTCTTTGTGGTAGGGCGCTATATATGTGTTCAGTTGTATTGAGAGGTCGACTCATAGTTGTGAGAAACCCCTGCAAACTGCCGCCCCAATCGCTGCCAACTGCTCTACAGTTGAGAGATAGGCCACTGCGCGTGGATTTGGCGACACCGCGCTCGCAGCGGGAACCGCGCCATCACGGCCATCACCACAGACACGACCACGGCCACGACCACGGGCACGGCCGCAGCGCACACGAGCCCGCACGCAAGGACACTGGCGAGCCAGAGGCAAAGCGGGTGCGTGTTTTGTGGTTTGTATTGTGCCGTGTATTGTGCGGATGTAAGGCGCTGTGCTGTGTATGGTGTTGTGTACTTGCGTGTTTTGTTGTGCAGCGCTGTTGTGTGGTACAGCACGTCTGTTTTGTGTCATTCTTGTTGAAGCTTTGTTCAGGCGGCACTCACGTACCCTTGGCGTGTACCCTCTGTCGCAGTCAAAGTTGTATGGGGAGAGTGGCCCTGCTGGTGGGAACGCGTCCAAGATTGCAGACACACTCGAGAAGGCACCCGTGCACAAAGTCCATCAGACAATGAAACAAATGAAGGTTCGTGTGTGTGTGTGTGTGTGTGCGTGTGTTTCATGTATGATCGTTTGCTGGTGTTTTTGGGTTGTGGTTTTGTTTTTGCTGCTGTTCTGCGCTTTGTCACTGACTTGACACATGCACGTGCGCGTCGGTGGTGTGCTTGTTAAAGGGCTTTGCCATGAAGCAACCGCGTGAGGCCAGGGCGCTGCTTGCATCACAGCCGCAGCTGGCATACGCCTTTGTGAAGGTTCGGGTTTGTCTCCTGTGCATGATCCTGCGATTACTTGAATCGCGCCATCGTGTGCGAGTGCGTGGAAACACAAAACGCGCATTCACACAACCGAAAACACACCCACACACTCGCTCACTCACGCTCACTCACACACACACACACACACGCTCACACATTTCCCTCACACACACACACATCACACATCACGGTCACACACACACAACACACACATCGCACTCACACACACACACACACAACACACACATCGCACCCACACACACATCGCACCCACACACACACACACACACACACATCGCACACACACACACACGTGCATTAGGCGCTGCTGCGTCTTGGCATGATTGACACGACGGCTGCTGACAAGCTCACGTCAGAGACGCCGCAGTCAGCGCTACTGCCAACGGGACCGCCGCCACCAGCACCAGCAGGTACTCGCCTCGCACACCTGCACATGATGATGATAATATTGTTGAAGTTGCTGTTGTTGTTGTTGTTGTTGTTGTTGTTGTTGTTGTTGTTGTTGTTGTTGTTGTTGTTGTTGTTGTTGTTGTTGTCCTCTTGTCCTCTTGTTGACTTCATTGACGACAATCACACGTGCTCAATCCCTGTGTACGCTCACTCTCACCCACACATGCACACGTCAATACACACTCACATGCACATGCACGCGTGTATGCACAGGTGTGCCAGCCGCGCGGGAGCAGCGCATGCCTGCGCGCGACGTGTACGACCGCGGATACGAGCGGGCCGGGCCTCCACCGCCACAAGCAGCACCCGTGGCGCGCCGGGAGGCATACGAGCCAGCATACCCGCCATATGACCGGCACGCTGCAGCACCGCCGTACGACGCGGGCCGTCGGGGTGGGCCACCACCACCGCACAGGGGCGGGTACCCGGATGACCGCAGGGACAGGCACAGGCATCCAGGTGGGGTTGCGGGCTATCGTATGATGGGAAGGAAAGAGAAGGCGGGGAGGTGGGGGGGGGGGGAGTCTCACCGTTGATTTATTTTCAGTCTCTTTGTCTCGCAGGTGATGATGGTGCTGACACACGCGCACATATGCACACACACACACACACACACACACACACACACACACACACACACACACACACACACATGCACACACACACATGCACACACACACACACACATGCACACACACACATGCACACACACACGCTCTCTCATTCGCCCATATATGGACCCACCTCGCATTCTTTCCGGCCTTGCGTGTGTGCACTGTGCAGAGCACGATGCTGGGCGACGTGGGGCGCCGCCGCCGCCACCGCAGCACATGCACGCTGGGCGACAGCCGCCGATGCAGCCTGCAGGCGTCCCGCCACCGCCACCGCACTCGAGCGCGGCTCCCTCCTCTGCAGCACCCATACCGGGCCAGCCACGTACGTTCCCTTGCATCGTGGCTGTATGTGTGTGTGCGTACGTGTATATATGCATCTGTGCCTGTGTTTGTATGTGTGTGTGTGTGTGCGTGTATGTATGCATCTGTGCCTGTGTGTGTCTGTGTTTTTGTGTGTCTGTGTGTCAGTCTATCTGCATGTTCATGCGTGCACCCGTGTGTTTTTCTGTCACTTACACACTACACTCTCATGCTGACGCCCTCCTCCATGCATCTCCCCGCCCCTCGCCCTTGGTGCAGAGCTGGATAAGAAGGAGGTCATTGAGACGGCGCTGCGCATGTCTGAGGAAGAGATCAGCCGCATGCCAGCGCACCTTGCAGATGCCCTCCGCAAGATCAGGCGCAAGTTTGGTATGGCGTAATGTAAAACCATGTAATGATATGCCTTGACGATGCCTTGTCGTCGTGTCGGTGTGTCACTTCGCCTTGCGGTGTGCCCGTGCATCGCCTGCGCCCACAGTAAACAGCACTGCGCTCGTGCTAGTGTCACGGCTTTGGCTTGCTTCCTGTCAACTGAGCTTCTGTCCTTGGCACCTTGCAGGCTTGCCTTGCATACATATCCCTTCTTGTGAGCGCTCTACGTGTCTCGTGTCGTGTCAGTGTGTGTGTGTCAGTGTGTGTGTGTGTGTGTGTGTGTGTGTGTGTGTGTGTGTGTGTGTGTGTGTGTGTTTGTTTTGTTGTGCCGTGGCTTGAGAACCAATGAGTGCTTTATTGTGGTAAACGCATACACACATCATGCATGGTGGAAAAAGGGAAGACACAATAGATGGGAGGCGGGGATTCACGACAGCAAGGCACACACACACACACACACACACACACACACACACACCATACACACACACACACATACACACGCACATACAAAGCAATATCACATCACACAACATGCACAGACGACAATGATGCCACATGCGGCGAAGAGCACGCACGAAGAAGGTGAAGAAAGAAAGGAGAACCGGATGACTTGACAAGCGAAGATGCGATGGTGTTGCTTCATGTGTGAGTCATGCGAGGCCTTGAATGTAATGCTCACGCCGCAACACAACGCACAGGACTGCAGCGTACAGGTTACTGCGCAGACGTGGCGCGCTCGGGGCGGTTGGCGAGGAACATGCGGAAGCGAGGGCGGGTGGCACAGCGGTCGAAGTAAGCCTGGAGGATCAAAGCAGCAGTGGTGTCAGTGGAGCGAGTGGCGGCGGTGAGGTGTTGGGTTTTGAAAAGCGTGATGCCACTTCGGAATGGTGCTGGGAGGTAGCGGGAAACAAGGTGGGTGCTGCTTCGTTCATGCTGCAGTTGTCTCCAAACCATTTTGGATGCAATGAAATGACACACACACACACACATGCAAGCACGGCTGGAAGCGTGCAAGTAAGTAGAACAGCAAGGCAGGGGCGTCAGTGTCACTGTGGGGGGTTGAAGCAAATGAACGCGGGGACAGCACGCACCTTGAGCTCTCTGTAGTCGGCGAGGACGCTCTCACCAAAGACGGTGACAACCTGGTCCAGCGCGTCAAACATGGCGACATCGCCAAAGGTGAAGTTGACACCGGGCCCAAGCCCAAGGTCGTCAGACTCCGTGGTCACCGCAAGCCTAATTTAGATGGGGTGTCGTGGTGTATTGTGAGACACGAAGCGTGTGTGTAGGTCTGTGTGTACAAGCGCACGGGCATGTGGTGTGCTGTACAGCTCGGTCGCTCTGCTGTCTACGCGCACAACAATATGGCAGCGCACTTGTTGAGGTGTGAGAGCCAGGCGGGCAGCGTGGTTTGTGTGAACGCGCTCTGGTTCTGCTTGGGACCCATGTCCAGGTACTGCTCATACAGCTGGCGACGGAGCTGGTTCGCCTACATGGGGAAAGCAGGTATGGTTATGGTTGGCGCCGTGTTCTGGGGCAAACAGAGGAGCAGAGGTGCTGAAGAGGGGGGGGGGGTCATGCCCAAGTGATGGTGCAGAGATTGACAACATTGTTGTGTCGCCGTTCTTCACAGACATGTGCCACTGGTGTGTGTATATATGTGTGTGTGGTGCAGAAACGAACAGCACGACCAGCTACGAGAGCAAAGGGTGTGATGGGGCTGTTTTGAAACGCACGCCGTAGGCGAGGGAGCGTGCAAGGGAGCGTTCGTCCTCGTTGCCACCGAGATATGTGTTGCCGCGACCAGAGCCCTCTGTGACAAGGAGAAAGTGGCAAACAATAGCAAGTGGGGCACACGGCGCAAAGCGGGCGTGTAAGAGGTAGAAACGAGGACAAGAACTACATGCGATGAGAGGGTTGGCAGGCTGGCTGCAGGCTGAACACACACGTTCCCAATGTCTCAAGACTCACGCTCATCAGCCTTGACGGCGACATGCTCCAAGATGGCGGCACCTGCACAGCAAGAATAACACGTGAGTAAAGGTGAGCTGGATAAGCGTGGTGGTGGTGGTGGTGGTGGTGGTGGTGGTAGTGGTGGTGGTGGTGTTGATGGTGGAACGTGTGGCGGTAGTGTGCAGCTCTGTGTGTGTGTGTGAGAGAGAGGGGGGGGGGTGCATACGCGCAAGCATACACACATGCACGCACACACACACACACACATGCGCGCAAGCATACAGGCATGCACGCAAGCATACACACATGTACGCAAGCATGTGCACACAACGTACTCTCGCAGAGGGTAAAGCCGTCCCAGTCCAGCATGGGGAGCTTGTTGAAGATGAGCTTGCCCGTCTTTGCAAAATCGGCTTCGTCGACCACCTTCTCGTCAAACTTGATACCCGCCTGCAAGTGGATTCAACGCAACATGGATGAGTGAGTGAGTGAGTGAGTGAGTGAGTGAGTGGGAGTGCTGTCAGCGTGACGTGGAGCCATGTCACGTCGGCAGGGCTCAAGAATACACGGGTGTACAAACAGACAGAGACAGACACACCGACACACACACACAGACATACAGACAAACACACACACAGACATACAAATAGAGATAGACAAACAGACATACAAACAGACAGACACACACGCACACACACACACACACAACATACACAACACGCAACACACACACACACACCTCGTGGAACATCAGGCGAATCTGCTCGGCATAGCCGCGCTTGCCGTTCGTGTACAGCACAGGCATGGTCGGACGTGTGAGCAGTTGTGGTGTGGGATGGGGTGTTGCTTGTTGTGCTTGCTTGCTTGTCTTGTTGTTTGTGCTTGCAGGCAGTGGCTTTCGCTTGTTTGTTGTGGTTGATGTGAGTGCGCATTGCCACTTCGGCTGGGTGGATACGAAGGCGGCACTATTTCACAAGGCAAATTCTTGTGCGAAACATACATCTCGGAGGTGACGCCCACCACGGCTTGTGTTGTTTTGGTTTGCTGCTTCACTTTGCTTCTTCCTCTTGGCGCACTGCACAACACCGACAACACAGACAACACAGACAGACACCACCACAGACAGCTCCACGCTCCCTCACAGGAACACACCAGCCTCCAGAGCATCATGGCACCGAAGCTGTACTACTTTGACGGGCGTCGTGGCGACGCAGAGGCCATCCGCATGCTGTTCAAGGACACGGGCATCGTGAGTGCCTGAGTGCATGCATGCTCTGCATTGTGCACACACCTGCCTCTCGCTCCCTGTCTTGCTCGTTCGCATCTCTCTCGCTCACACTGAAACACACACACACATGTACACGCACATGTATACACACATGTACACGCACATGTACACACACACACACATGCACGCACGCACGCACGCACGCACACTTCCATCGACCAATGCAGGCTTACGAGGATGTTGGCGTGAGTGAGGAGACGTTCAAACAGATGGACGCGGCTGGTGACCTGCTGTTTGGCCAGCTGCCCATGGTGGACTTTGATGGCCTGAAGCTTGTTGAGCGTAAGTCGAACTGTGAACACATTGAAACTCTCTGGCGGTGAAGCGAGGGCCATTGATCTGCCTTTGCTGTTAGCTGCATCATTGAGACCGTCGCTGTGACGATGGTCACAGCACTGCCAGTTTACGAAGAAGACATTCACACCGCCCATCAATACACGATACGCACACAACGTACACACATACACCACACACATAACTACAGAGCCTGCCATCCTGGAGCACATTGCGCAAATGGCAGACAAAGCCGGAAAAGGTACTCACCCTTGCATACTCTATCTTGATTGCTTGCAAGCAAAACCAAGTACAACCTCTCTCTCTCTCTCTCTCTCTCTCTCTCTCTCTCTCTCTCTCTCTCTCTCTCTCTCTGTATGGCTCGTTGACTTGGTCGTGGCCCAGGTGCTTCCCTCCCCCAACGTGCGTGTGTGTGTGTTGTCACCGCCAAACGTGCTGTTGTTGATCATCTTGTTGCTTCTTCTCACAGGCACAAACAAGTACCTTGGCGAGAACGAGAACGAGCGGTCCACAGCACGTTCCCTCTGCAGCGCGGTGCGTTTAACGGCGTTGCTTCGTCATGCATAGTGCTGCGCTTGTTCATTTGGTGCGGTTCTTTGTGTTTTGTTCTACCCTTCGGTTCCTTGTGTGCGGTTCGCTTCTTTCTCCCCCTTCCTCAACCACTTATTTCACACCAACTCACACATCAACCACCACCATCACCACCACCAATACCATCATCATCACCATCACTACAATCATGCATATTATGCACACATGTAGGCGTGCGACCTTCGTCGTGAATCGCTGGCCATGCGCAAGGAGGGTTCAAACG
>NW_004754911.1:331749-336749 GCF_000188695.1 Salpingoeca rosetta | reverse complement strand
CGCAGGCAACAGACGCACCCTGCCCATGCGCAGAAGCGTCAGCTGTACATTGTTGAGACCTGGTCCTTCCATCCTCAAGGATACCACACTCATCATCACGTTGGTGGTGCCCGCACACACACACACACACACACACACACACACACACACACACATCTGTACAGCACGAGAGCTCGATGCTGCACATTCGTCGGCCCCTCAATGCTGATTCCCTGACAACACCGCCACGCGCCCCAGCCTACGCCCGCACACAGATCAACTCCGTACGTGTGTTGATTATGTGTGTGTGTGTGTGTGTTTGTGTGTGTATGTGTGTGTGTGTCTGTGTGTGTCTGTGTGTCTGTGTGTGTCTGTGTGTGTGTGTGTGTGTGGTTATTTGTGTATGCGCATGTCTGAGTTGTGCCGACTAACTGGCACGCTCTTGATGCCTGTCTCACGCCTTTTTTCCTTTCGTGCTCTGTTTGTCGTCCTCAGGATGAGGAAGAAGCGCTGCATGTGTAAGATCGCGCACACGTGCTTGCACCTGCTGTTGTTGCTCCACACACTGACCAAATACTCATGAGCAACACTCCACGAGTCTCACTTCCAAAATCAATCCATCCATCCAGCCATCCATCTATTCCGCTGATGATTACTTGATGCCTGACATGCGTGCAGGCCGGATTCGCCGCTGTTCCGCACGCCGCCGAGCGAGGCAGCAGACGCCTTCTACCAGCAGGCGGTCAGCCCATGCTGCTGTGGTGGTGCTGCTGCCGTGTATGTGTGCTTGCATTGACTGCTTAATTAAGCCTCGCACACGTGCACACCCTCCTTCTCATTAGCTCACAAACATACACAAACATACACAAACAAACACACGCACAACATGGTGCACAGGAGGAGGAAGAGTCCCAGACTGCGCCGTCCACTCAGGCGTCATTTGAGCAGTTCCCGCTCGCAGCGACCAGCACCATCGTGAGCAAATGCGTTTTTGTGTGTCGAGCCATGCACGCCACAATGTATTCACATTGTACACGTCTCACTGACACATACACACATCACAACACACATCACAATACACATCACAACACAACACACATCACAACACACAACGCACATGTTCACGCAACCCTCATACCTGTTTGCAGGCGCAGCACATGATACTGCGCGGGCAGAATGCTGTGAGCGACGTGGAGCGTTTTGCAACACACGACAGAAACACAAACGGTGTCAGCATGTGGCGAAATCTCTTTGATAAGGTGCAGCACATGACACTGACGCGAATGATGGTGACGACGGTGCCGATGTATGTTTGTGTGTGATTGTGTGTTTGTTGTTGAAACGTATGACTGCCATTCCAACGTGACCCTGCATGGATATCATCTGACTTACACACACACACACACACACACACATCGCAGAATGGCGTGACCGTGTCTGTGCTTGCAGGCAGCAGCAGCAACAACAAGACGCCCATCTACAAGTGCGAAGGTGCGACCCGTGTCGTGCGCAATTATGTGTATGCGTGTGCGCATGTGTGTGCATGCATTTGTGTTGTGTGCGTGTGCGTGAAATCGTGCGCGTGTCTGTGTGGTGTACACTATCCAACTCTTCTCCTCTCTCGGTTTCCACGTCCTTCCAACCTCTGGACTGCGGGCGAGGACTTCTGTCTCATCTTTATCTCTCTCTCTCTCTCTTCTGCCGCTCCATGTGTTTGCCAGGGCTTGTTTGGTCCTCCCCCGAGATGCTGTTTCGATTTCTGCACGACGACTTTGACGAAGTCTGCGCTCGCTCCTCTCTCTGGCAGAGCATGAAGGTGTGCACATGCTGTGTTGTGTTTGTGTTTGTGTTTGTGTTTGTGTTTGTGTTGTGTGTGAGTGTGTTGCGGTTGTGCTGTTTTCGGTTTGATTTGTTTATACATTTGTGCGGGCATGCGCGCGTGTGCTGACGTTGTCGTGCCAACGCGTGCCAGACGAAGAGAACACTGCCTATGGCTCAACTCAAACGCACACGGACATGCACGCCCCCGTTAATGCGTCTTGTGCTTCCTTGTCTGCCGCCGCGCTCATCACAGGTGCAGCGCACGTTTGACAAACACACGGACCTCGTCCACGTCATGCTCAAGAGCTACATTGCGGTGTGGACACCTGTACTTGTTTGTTTGTTTGTTTGTTTGTTTGTTTGTTTGTTTGTTTGTTTGTTTGTTTGTTTGTTTGTTTGTTTGTTTGTTTGTTTGTTTGTTTGTTTGTTTGTTTGTTTGTTTGTTTGTTTGTTGGTTTGTTTGTTTGCTGGTTTGTTTGTTGGTTTGTTTGTGTGCCTCTGTGTGGGTATGCCTGTGTGTATTTGTGTCGCACAAGTTTGTGTCTCAGACGGCGATTGTTGTCGTCACTCGCCGCACCCATCACTCCATCACCTCATCAACTTCATCGCCAATTGGTCATCACTTCCAGAGCCCGCCGCGTGATTTGACGGTTGTTCGGTCCTGGCAATACAGCGACAACAAATTCACGCTCGCATTCAACAGCGTCGAGTGAGTGTTGTGCGCTGTAGGACTTGTGGCATGCTCATGCGTGTGCGTGCGTGTGTGTGTGTTTTAATTTTTTCATCGTCATGATGGTGCAGCAGCGCACACAGTGCATGAACGAGTGCACGTCTACTGCACCATCTCACACATGTGTGCTCACACACACACACACACACACACACACACACACACACACACACACACACACACACGTCAATGCAGGGATCCGCTTGTGCCAAAGCGCCGCAACTTTGTGCGCGCATACGACCGTACGTTCGCACGGGCCACCCGTTATCTGTATTTGATGCTGTCACATTCACTCGTGCATGTCGTGGCTTGCCCATCATGCTATGCTGCCTGCTTTGCTGTCGTCCCTGCCTAAATGTACGCCTTGTTTTCTTCAGCGCACTCACACACTCTCTCACTCACATGTACACACCCTCTCACTCACATGTACACCACACACACACACTCACATGCTCTCTCTCCCTCTCTCTCCCTCCCTCGCCCGTTTTTTTCACGTAAACACACACACACACACACACACACACACACACACACACACACACACACACACACACACACACACACACACACACACACACACACACACGCACGCAGGTGGGAGTGGGTTTCACTTGCAACGGGTGCATGCAGAGTCGAATGTAACAAAGCTGACGTGTGTGTTGCACATGGATCTCAAGGTCACTGGCATCTTTGCGCCGAGCAAACTCGAAGGGGTCAGTTGCATGCGCATGTGTGTGTGTGTGATTGTGTGGTGACGTTTGCAGTTTTGCGTGTGTGCTTGTGTGTTTGTGCCACCTTGGCGGCAAGACACCTTGTGTGCGTGTGTGTGTGTGTGTGTGTGGTCTCTTCGTTTGAGGGCTTTTTATCCTGGTTTGAGTGCGCCGCTATCGCCCGCGCCCGTTGCTGCGCGCGCGCGTCTGCTCACGGTCGTCTGTGCCTGCTGCTGACTGCCCCATTACGATTGAACCGCCGACAGAAAATCGTTGAGCGAATGAGCCGGATCCACGATGAGATACGCACGGCACTGGAGAGCCGTGCTGGTAGCGCCGATCGTCACGCGCGACACACGTTCGCATAGCGGGTGGGCGTGGGGTGGGCATTGCTGCTTATTGTTGTTGATTGGTCTTCATGCATTTATCATTCCCTTTGCTTCTTCACCTGTTGTTTGTTTAGATACGCCCATAAAACAGCGGAAACAGCGGAAACAGCGGAAGAGCATAGTTAGAGAGTGTGTGTGTGTATGTGTAGACAGGACACGCAGAGACTAACGTAACAGACACACACAGACACACAGACAAACAGAGACACAGAGAGACACACAGACACACAGACACACACACACACACACACACACACACACAGACACACACAGACACACACACACACACACACAGACACACACACACACAGACACACACAGACACACACACACACACACACACACTGTGGCGCACCCCAATTTATGATGTCGGGCACTCATATTGCCCCCTGCCTCTCATTTCGTTGGCGCTTCCCCACCACCATCCATCCCACAACAACGTAGCAGCAAGGACCGGTGCACCACGAGAGGTGTGGTTGTTTGTTGATGGTGTTGGTGTTGTTCGCTGTCTCGTGTTGTGATGCCTGGTGCAGGGTGTGCGTACACATATGTGTGCGTGTGTGTGCAGTGAATAGCACAGTGGTTGTCTCCACTCTGTTTTGTTGCACTGCGTTTGTTTCTTGGTGGCAGTCCAAGCAGTTGTGCGAGTGGTGTCACATCATGTCACACACCCTGAACCATGTTCGACCGTGTGCAGTTTAGCCGTGGTGATCGTGTACATGAAGCAACCAACACCAAGAGCTTGCTTGGATTGGATGTTGACTGCATCTCACAGTCCTGTTACTTCTTTGTGTCTGTGTCTGTACTTCTCTTTTCCGCCTTCCAACGCATTACATCACATCTGACGACTGCAACGTCACACCTGTGCGGACACCGTGTCACGTCTCACAGGTTGACCTGATCTCACGTCGTCGCACAGCAACAAGCAACAGTAGCCAATCCACCATGTCGTCCAAGCTTTGGGGCGACCTACCCCTGCCGCGCCACCTCTTTGCCGGTGCGTTCAGGGGGGTCTTCTGATTCCGTGTTTGATGATGTTTCTGTGGGGTTGTATTGGGTGCTTGTTGTCCTGCGGCTGGCGATGCGCCGGCACTCGTGCTCGTACGTTCATCACGCTGTTGTCCGTGGCACTCGCACTTTTCCATCCAGCAGACTTTGGATCATCATCGTCATCAGCATCGTCGTCATCGTCGCAGTTCGTGGATGGCCATGTGGACAGGCCAAACGCACTCCACCACCCACGAGATCATGAACGTGCGTCCTGTGCATGTGTGTGTGTGTCAAATGAATGCTGTGTTTGTGTATGAACGCTGCGCTTGTGTATGAACGCTGCGCTTGTGTATGAATGCTGCGCTTTTGTATGAACGCTGT
>NW_004754911.1:319249-329249 GCF_000188695.1 Salpingoeca rosetta | reverse complement strand
GTGTGGGCCCCTGCGTGCGACGTGCACACCAACACTTCTCGTGCTGTTGCCTACCATGCTCTGATGCTCTGCATGCGCTCACCATATTGCGGCCCAAATTTCACCGTGTTTGCCATGTCACTCGTATTGCATTGCTTTGCAGCAGCGACAGCGGCAGAGAAGCGCGTGCCAGCCTTCATGAGCCGCGTAAGTCCCTGATTGCTGCGCAACTGCACGTGTCTTCATGCATGCACGGACGAACTTGCAAACAAACACGCGCATCTCCACATTTTGTACGCCTTGATCGTTTTCCCTCACGTTCCACATCCTACCACCACCACCATCACCATCACTTGCGTGTGCAACAGCTGCGCATGCGTGCGAGTTCACCGGCTGCTGTTAAGTCGTATGGGGCGCGGCGCGTGGGCACGTGCGGACATGTGTTTGGCGCCTCCAAGGGCACACGCCGACTTCGATATGCGGTGGCGTACCAGCTCACACAGCAGCAGCAGCGTTTCGAGCGCAGGCAGAAGGCCAAGCAGGCGGTGGCTGGTGCTCACAGCTCGACCAACACCAGCAGCAAAGGCCACAAGGGTAGCGAAGATGGCAGGAACAAAACAACCGCCAACACCAACTCCACCAACACCAACAGCACAGATAACGACAGTAGCAATGTCGCCAGCACCACATCACCACCGCTGTCGCGAGTGCCACGCGTCGTGCCTGCCCTGCGCCTGGCAAAGGGACGTGTGGTTTCAAACGCGCTCGCAGACGTCACGCTTCCGTCCAGCATGTACGATGCCATCACGGCGCCGTCACAGCAGTGGTCCAACACGGTCTCTGTGGCCACGCGCGTGCGCCTGTTGGAGAGAATACCGCCGCCTGCGCCAAAGCGCGTTCGCGCCCGTGGAAAGAGCACAGCAACCGCAGCCGGGGCGAGCACACCCACCACCAACAAGAAGGCAAAGACAACCACAGCGACAGGGACACCAAGCACATCATCAGCAGCAACAACAGCAACAACAGCGACACGTGTGGCGTCTGCATCGTCGGTTTCACCGTCAACGGCTGCGGGTGGCAGCAAGGGGGCGAAGGGCAAAGCAACGAAAGCGAAGGAGACCAAAGCCAGCGGCAACAACAACAACAACAACAGCAGCGCTGCAAAGGCAACGCCACCAACAAAGGGGCGTGGACGCGGGCGACCAAAGGGGTCTGGACGAGGCAGCAAGCAGGCAAGCAAGGCCAAGCAGGGCGCTGCTGGTGGTGGTGGCGGCGCCACCACGAAGGCTGGCGGGAGCAAGGCGAGCAAGGGGCGTGGTCGGGGAGCAGCCGCCACATCGTCATCGTCATCGTCTGCAGCAGCAAAGACAAAGGGCAAGAAGGGGCCAGCAAAGAATTCCAAGACAGCGGCGGCGGCATCAAGCAAGAAGCCACACAAACCCGGGCCGCAGGCGCCATCATCGCCCCTGTTTGAGCAGGAAATCTCCATGGAGCCGTTACCCATTGACACGCAACCGCCAGCGCGCCACAAATACCGCTACCCGACGCAGCAGCAGCAGTCAACAACAGCCATGGACGAGTTTGACTTTGGGCCGGAGTTTGAGAGTCTATTTGGGACGCCAACAATGGGCCCAAGCGCTGCTGGCGACGATGCTGGCACGGGCGGCGGTGGCGGCGGTGTGGAGATGAACGAGGAGGAGGTTGAGCAGTTGTTGGCAAACCCTGACCTGTTCCCGCTGGAGATGGAGATGGAATTGTTAGGGGATGTACCCCCACCCACCACTACCACGACCACACACCACCACCACCACCACCAGCAGCAGCAACAAGCACAGGAGCAATACCATCAGCAGCAGCAGCAACAGCAACAACAACAACAGCAGCAGCAGCAGCAGCAGCAGCAGCAGCAGCAGCAGCAACAGGGGACCACAAGTATGACCATGCAGGATTTGCCTGACTCGGTTGAATTGTTTCTGGCGATGACCCATGGACAGAGTGATGATATCACCAGCTTGCTGTGATGGGCATGTGAAGCAATGAGGGCTGGCTGGATACGCGAGCTAAGAGCGTGTTTAAAGGAGGATTGTACATTGCGGTGGTATGTTGACGTCGGCAGTAGAGGGGATGTCTGGGCCGAGGGAGAAACACACACGCGCGTGTGAACATGTGGTGAACACGCGTGTGTGCAACTTGTGTGAATGCGTGAACACACGAGTGCATGTGTGTGAACATGTGTGTATATGTATGTGTTAGCTCGCCTCGAGTGAATTCTTCTTGTCTACTAGTAGCAAGCCGTGGCTGTCTGTTGGTGCATGCATGGCTGCTGTGCACAATGTGCCCAGGCGCTCGTGTGTTTCACATGATGTTATGTCCATTTTTTTTCCATTCGATACGAACAGCGTGAGCTGTTTATTGTTCATTTCACACCACTTGTCGGTGATGGTAGCAGCAGCTTGCCAGTGCAGTAGAATTGCATTGTATGTACATGTGTGCGCCATTGTGAATACATGTGTGTGTGTGTGTTAGCTGGAGTGATTGGTAGTGATTGGGTGCTTGCCGAATTTGTTGATTTGTCTCGCAAAAGCGGCGCGTTTGACTCACATGAGGTTTTACTTAAACGTGAATGCGAACAATAAACGCAAGACGCAAGCAGCACACACTGACATGGTGAATACAGAATGCAAGCTCGCAGACAAGCTGCATGTCACACATCACATCACGGTGATCTCCATCATAAGCAAGACAGCACAAATCTAGAGCACAAAAGTCATCGCAGGAAGACGAAAGCACAAAAGCTGAACAAGGTGATACATAAGCAAGCCCACGCACGCACTGCCACCAACACAAATCAGATGAGAAGAGCGACGAAATTCTACAACTACATATGGAGTATCATACTGGCGTTTGCACGCGCCAGCAAGCGCGCACGTGTGCACGTGTACGGTGCGTGTGCGTGTGCGTGTGCGTGCATTAGATCTGCGCACACGCCGCAAGGGCGCAGTATGTCTGAATAAGCAGAGACAAAAGAGGATACGTGCTTTTGTCACTCATCGACATCAATGACACAGCATTCACAAGAGAAAGAAGAAAACGCAACACACCCCAAGCAGCGCGCTGGCGCCCACGTGTGCGTGTGTGTGTGCGTGTACGGACGACGTCATCATCAGAGGCCAACAGGACCGGGTTTCCCCGAACGATATTGCGCAAAGTCGCGGTTGCGCGAGTCGTCCAATGGATTGTCCAAAATTGCATCATGGATGTCCAGGAAGAGAGGAATATACGCCTGGCAGAGGGACAGGAAGTGGGAGGGAGAGGGGAGGAGGTGAGGTGGCGAAGAGATGAAGGCAGAATTCATGGTTGCACGCACACATATGTGTGTGTGTGTGGTGGGGGGGGGTCCATTGTGTTTCTGTGCATATGCGCATGTGTGATGTTTTGTTTGTGCGCACCAAATAGTCCAGGAAGGTCAGCTCCTCGATGCCTTCCTGCGCGATTTGCTGCATCACCTGCGGCAAGAACGATCAATGCGCGTGCGATGATGTGAGGTGAGGTGGCAAGGAGGTGCAAAAACAGTGTCCTTCACCGAACAACTACATGTGCACACACACACACACACACACACACACACACACACACACACACACACACACACACACACACAAAAGCACACACAAGCACGAAGTACACACCTCGCGGCGGTGGCTGCTCTTGAGGTTGCCAGCCTGCATCTCAATCTCCAACGCCTCCATGCTGATGGTGCCCTGCAGAGGTGGTACCATGCAGAGGCAGCGCATGTGTGTGTGTGTGTGGCGAGGAATAAGATGGGCATCCACAATTGTCGGTGACGTCGCAGTGTGGTGCAGAACGCGAAATGAGGAGTGCAAGCACGCACATACAGAGACAAGCACACACAAATACATCAACACAAAACCGCACAAAACCACAAAAACAAACAACGCACGGTCTTGCGGAGATCGTTGACGTAGAAAAGGTGTTTGGCGTGCTTGAGCTTTTCCTCGAGTGCGCGGTAATCCATTGTGTTGATCTTGTTGCGCACAACACTGGTGGTGGAACGCGCAATGACACAATGGTACAAGCACACACACACACACACACAGAACAAAAACAAGAACGATGTGAGACGCTGAAGTGGGAGATGCAACAGCATTCAAACCCCAAACAGAAACACACACACACACATGCGCACAATGACACACACATACAATGACACACACATACAATGACACACACATACAATGACACAGACTCTCTATCACATAAAACGCACCTGTCAAGTTTTGTGACGCGTTCTGAGAGGGCAGCAATGACGGAGAACAGACGAAAGCTGATGCGACGCTTGTTCTCCTGTGAGGACCCAGGTGCAGTGCAGGTGATGTGAGATGGGTTGCGTGCTGACAAGTGCAGCACGAAGCTGCAGTCCTCTCACACACACACACAGACACACACAGACACAGACACAGACACACACAGACACACACAGACAAACACAGACACACACACACACAGACACACACACACAAAACACCGCCATCACCATTGCAGCGGCGTACCCTGTGCTGTCTGCCCATGCTTTCGTTGACAACGTCCAAGACGCGCAGCACATAGTCCACTTCGCGATTCGTGATGAGATGGTTGTTCACTTGCCGAAGCCCGCGGCCAAGCTGTTGCAGACGGAAACAGAGAGAGAGAGAGAGTGTGTGTGTGTGTGCGTGTGCGTGTGCGTGTAGGTGTAGGTGAGTCGGCGTGCATGTGTGTAGATGAGGCGAGACGAAGAAGTAAGCGCCTGCAATGCACACAAATTAGCATAAACGTACTCAAAACACGCCCACAAGTCCACTCATACACTCAAACACACACACACACACATACACTCACACTCACACTCACACATACTCACATACACAGCAAATAGTTTGCACACAGCATGGCGGGCGTTTCACCTCTTTGTAATCGAGTCGGTGATCGCCGTTCGCATCAACGTCCTTGAACACTTTCAGATAATACTGAAGCGAAAGACAATCGCCAGTCACGTGCATGTGTACAATGAGATTGAAAGGCCGGTGCTTGAGCACACGCGCGCATGTGTGTGAAATGCATTTTGTTCGCAAAGACCAAATCGCGACACAACCACACACATATGTGTGTGTGTGTTTCTCCTGTTATAGTTTCACGTCAAATCAAAGCATGTGTGCATGGCATGCTCTTGCATGCACGCGTACCTTCACGTGCTCTGGGTCGAGGATGCAGTAGTTGTACGCGTACTTGATGGCATCACTCGCAGCCGCTGTCGAACACACACACACACACATATACACATACGGGAGGGACATGTACGTGTTGGCTGTTGGTTGCCTGTCGCGTATGTGCAACAAGGCCATGACAACGATACATAAACACGTGCGTGCATGCAATCATCACGTGTGCGCATGTGTATGAACATGCGTGGATGTTCGCGAATGTGTATATGTGGTGTGTGCAGGAGCGTGTTCACCTTCTTCGTCAAGTAGCTCGTCATCGCCACCTTTGATCATCGACTGAAGCGTTTGACTGCAACGCAGGCGCAATACAGCGGGCAAAGGACAAAAGTGCACAGCATAGAAACACATGTGTAAGTGTTAATATGATAACAAGTACGCGTGATGTTGACAGGAAAAAAACAGCACAAGAAAAGCAAAATCACACGTGCACGCGTCTGTGTCAACAAATATGTGTGTGAGACACAGACACAGACACAGACACACACACACACACAGACACACACACAAACACACACACACTCTCTCTATCTCCCTCCCCGCGCGCGTGTGTGCAACTACTAACGCTGCGCCGGAAGGATCGGCGTGGACCTGTGGCGGCATTTTGTGGCGCTTCTTGCGCGCAGACTGTAAACGATGGTGGTGAAACCCACACAAACGTGAGCGGTGCAATGGTCCACCCATCCAGACACAAACAAACAAACAAACAAACAAACAAGCAAACAAACAAACAAGCAAACAAACAAGCAAACAAACAAGCAAGCAAACAAACAAACAAGCAAACAAGCAAACAAACAAGCAAACAAACAAACAAACAAACAAACAAACAAACCGAGCCACCACCACCACCATCATCACCACCAGCACCACCACCACCACCAACCTTCTGCGCCTCCGAGAGCGCCTCCGAGAGGGCCATGCTCGCACGCCGCGACCTCTCGCCGGCGCCATCGTCATCATCGTCATCGTCGCCATCACCGACACGCAGCTTGCGACGGGTGCTCTTGCGCCGCGCTTTGCTGAGACTCCCGCGCGGCTTCTTCGCAGCGGTTGATGACGACGTCTTGGCGGCAACGTGCCTACCGGTGCTCAGGTCAACGAGCTCATCGCCTTCCTCGTCACCGCTGCCATCATCACCACTGTGACCATCACCGCTACCATCACCACCACTGCCACCGCGGCCGCCGGTACCGTCGTTGCCGGGACCGCCATCACCACCACCGCTTCCATCGCCATTGATGCCAGCGAATGCGTCGTTTTCAAACGTCACGCTCCTGCGTGCAGCGCGACTGCCACGTCGACCACCGCCACCCATACCGTTACCATCATCATCATCATCACCAAACCCACCACCGCTGATGTTGTCGGTTCCCGACCCGTCGCCGTTCGTGCCAGCACCACCAAACCCATTCACACCGCCACCACCACGACCCAGGCTGTCCCCAATACCACCACCACCGTGGCCATCACCCCACAAGCCACCACCACCACCACCACCAAACCCATCACCGCCAACACCACCACGGCCATCGCTACCGGACCCCAGTGAGCCGTCACCACCCCCTCCGTACAGTCCGTCAGCACGCCCGTTCCGCCCACCATCACCATCACCATCACCATCACCATCACCACCACCGATGTCACCGTGTGCACCACGACCGCCGCTGCCGTATGCGCCGCTGTTGTAACCATGGTCGCCGCGCCCATCAAATCCGTCGCCGTCACGGTTGCCGGCACGCGTGGCTTGCCTGTCCATTGCGCGGAGGAGGGGCGGGGGTGTATGTGTGTGTAAGGGAATGAGAGAGTGTGTGAGTGTGTGTTTGTGTGTTTGTGAGTGTGGGTGAATGAGTCTTGTACATCAATGCATCAGCTTCAGTAGCCACCACGAAAACCACACACACACACACACGTGTGCCCATCCCATCTCACCTTGAAGCCCATGCGAGCTGTCGTTCTTTGGCGAGGCGTGCTTGCTCGTCATCACCATCGCCCCCATCCCCACCGATACCGCCACGGCGACCCTTCCTCCTGCCGCCACCATCATCATCGTCATCAACGCCATCCCCACCGTTGGCGCCACCACCTTGACCCTTCCGTCCACCCTTTCCCTTCATGCGGCGGCGGTGGCGTGCAAACTGCACAGCCCAGTTGACCATGGACGCCTGCGTTGGGTCGCTCAGGTCAAAGTCAAGGAAGCGACCACACCCAATACAGCGGCCTTCCTCGTCTGCAAATCCAACAAACACATACCCGCCGCCCACGCGGATGGCAACGCAGAACTTGCACGTCTGCCGATCAGGGCGCGCCTTCTGCTCACACCACAGTGCGTTGAATGCATATGTGTGTGAATGTGTGCGTGTGTGAATGTGTGTGCATGAATGTGTGTGCGTGTGAATGTGTGCATGTGTGTGTGTGTTTTGCGTGTGCGTGTGCATGTGTGTCGATACAGAGGCTGTGAGTGATGATGTTTGGCCCGCTGTTGTGCCCACGTCAACTAGCAGACGTACACACCTGTGGAAATGTACACAGCACACACACACACACACACAGCACTACCACAACCCCATCTTTCGGCCATAACCGCCACTGTACCGGTGAGTGTTTGCGCTCGTGGGGCCCGAGATTGTGTTTTCTGTCGTCGCGCGTCATCATCAGACGCCGCCTGCACGCACACACATGTACATGTACACGCACACACATGCAACACACACATGTACACACGTGTGCACACACGCATGTACATGCAGGAACGCATCAATATGCACAAGCACGTGTTAATATGCGCGCATGCACCCACATATATCAACATGCATGTGTTGGTCGAACGCAAATCCCCCGAGAGTGTCATTGAGTGAGGAGCTGCGACATCAGGCAACAATCATGATGATGGTTGCATCTGCGACCCACCCGTGTATTGCCAGGCTGACGACAAAGTTCATAAAGTCTGCGTTCTCTGCTTCGTCGTCGTCCATCGCGGCGATGTTGGGGGGAATGTTCATTTTCTGGCAGTTCCCGGGCGTGTGTGTGTGTGTGTGTGTGTGTGTGAACAGAGAGCAGGTGAGCATGCGACGTTGCATTGTGACATGTTGTGTGCACACGGAGAATGATGTACGACGCACACACACACTGGCATATACACCTTCACAAATGTATGTGCGATATTCACGCGCACACGCACACGCATCCACACACACACAAAGCACACAATCATGCACACACACAATCACACACACACACACACACACACACACACACACACACACACACACACACACACCCTGAGCAAAAGCTCCTTGATGTTGAATGGTGTGAGGCGCATGGCATGACGAAACTCGGCGTCCTGCATGTGGTGGCTACCGGACATTGGGTCCATCAGAAACTGGTCGATGCTGCTGCGGTGGCGAGTGCCTCCACCACGCGCGTGCACATCGCTCGGCTGGGCGCGGTCACCACTGGTGCCAGCACCGTCGCCGCCCGCTGTGGACTGCAGGGTCTCTGTTGTTGCGTTGCGGAAGAGCGATGGGAGCGAGACGGCCTGCGTGCTGCTGCGGTGGGATGGCGCGTCCGGATCCCCAACAGAGGGGCTGATGGCGGTGGTCGTGACGGTTGCAACGGTGGTTGGGCGTGAGTGGCGGTGGCAGTGGCAGGAGGCAATTCAGCTTGACTACTCTATTGAGCACGAAAAAAGCAAAGGCAATCACCGCCGCTGTGTCCCCTTCTTTCCCCTTCACACCACCACTAACCCTCCTCCTCCACCACCACCACCACCACCACCACCTCCACCACCAGCCTCACCTGTATCGCGTGTAGCGCTGGCCGCGGTCGCCTGCGATGGGCGGCATTGCGCCGTCGCTCGACCCGCGGTGGCCCTGTGCTGCCAGCATGAACGTGTCTGGCGTGTGCGGAGGCGGATATGAGCGGCGCGCCGTTGTCGTCGAGGGACCGAGCAGTGAGCCCCGTCGCGGGTGCAGGGCAGATGGGTACATGAGGCCAGGGACGCCTGTACGGATTTGGAGGGGAGGGGAGAGGGATGGGATGAAGGTGAGAGTAAGAGAGAGCGAGTGTGCATATGTGTGTGAGAAGGATGGCAGGATGGGTTGGCTGTTCCCGGTGGAGGGTGGGTGATGAGTAGACAGGTAGGGGTTAGTTCACGCAAAGAAGTTGTTGGAATGGAAAGGAGTTCAAGGGCGCAAAGAAAGGCGGGGGACGTGGCAATACTACAACCATCTCACCATTTGCATCATCGTTCAGCCGGGAGGTGGTGCGGGGCGAACGAGAGTGCCTGCAAGCATCGTGAAGCGATGAGGGGGCAGCCGTAAAGATCATATGTCCCATCACCAAGCACGTACGAAACGAAACTCATTTGATCGCAACCACCACCCACACACATCTACACACACACACACACACACACACACACACACACACACACACACACACCCACACACACACACACACACACACACGGTCCACGGTACACGCTGCCATGTTTGTTGGTCACACCTGTCAACGCTTCGGGAGCGCGGCCTGGACTGGCGCGTCAGCAGCATGTGTCGCTGCGTCATGTCCGTTGGTTTCCTGTTGTCAGTGACGGGTGCATGCATGTATGTGTGTGTGTGTGTGTGTGTGTGGTGGGCGGAACGAGTTCAGGCTATGTCCGCGAGGTAACACACACGCGAACACACACACACACACACACACACACACACACACACACACACATCACATACACATACACACACACA